>NC_085020.1:19062012-19362012 GCF_963692335.1 Osmerus eperlanus
ACACACACTCTCACACACACACACACTCTCACACACACTCTCACACACACACACTCTCACACACACACACTCACACACTCTCACACACACTCACACACTCTCACACACACTCACACACTCTCACACACACACGCACTCTCACACACACACACACACACACTCTCACACATACTCAATTTCACACATGCACACACTCTCACATGTGCACACACACACGCAAGTACACACACATGTACACTCTTACTTTCTCTCTCTCGCACACACACACTCACTTCCACACACACACACACACATCTTTTAATAGTATCCAGACCCCACCCTCGCTGGTTAACTAAGCCGCAATGAAGGAAGGCTTTGCTTGATTACAGCTCTCTATGGCCTCTGTTGACAGCCATGTTTACACTCACCATTCCACTCACCAATGTAAACCTTACGTCTCCAGTATGTCCTGCATATACATTTTTAACATCGTTTTTTAACATTTCTAGTTTATGTTTCCACAAACTATGCTAATGGTGTGAGCTAAATGTGCCCTCCAGTTAGCTGGCGCCTGGTCTGACTCGTATCAAGTTCACGAGAACCTGGCCTGACCCCTGGTCACCTTATGCGTTGTCACGGCAACGCCTGCTCGCCGGGATGAACCAGAGCGCAAGCAGAGAGTGATGGTTGAGTTATCTAAGATGGCATAGCATGACCACGTTGCCATGACAATAAGCTCAAGCAGTTTCCTGTCTTGAGGAGGAGGTAGCTCGGTTGAACACCTCCGGACACTTAACCTCCTCTGAACTGTCACTCACCACCTCTGTTGTTTGTGTGTGTGTTTGTAGAATATGAGAGTTTTTAGCTTGAGTGTGTAAAGACTTCTGAAGAACTGTATCTTACCTCTTGGACAGTGACTACACATCCCTAAGTCCCTAACATGTCCACACATAGGATTCACTGGCCCATGACCTTCCTCTAATAATGCTGACCTCAGATGGAATGCAGGGCAAGGCGCTTGACCTCTGACCCCTAAGAGGCTGATATGAACCCTTTGACCCTGATAGCAACACACACACACACTGATCTGGTTCTGGTGTATTCCTGGTCCTGGTCAGATCTATTCTTGATCGGGTCCTGGTCCTGGTCCTGGTCTGGTCCTGGTCTGGTCCTGGCCTGGATTGTCTTATGGTCTGGTCTGCTCTAGTCTGCTTTAGTCTAGTCTGGTCTGGTCCTGGTCCTGGTCCTGGTCCTGATCTGGTCTGAGTTGCGAGTAGAGACAGCAGACTACCATTGGAACACCACATCCTCACAGCAGTTAGTCTCATCCACATATCACATACAAACACACACACACACATACTCACAGTCTACCCTCAGCCATGGTGAGTGATTAAAATACCCAGCTCTGTAGATAGGCCGGCTAATCAGATTAGCATGGGGGTCTATGTGTATGTGTGTGTGCGTAAGAGAGTGTGTGTGTGGAGGGGGGTGTCCACAACAGAACAGACAGGCTAACTCTAGCCCCTTTTCCCACAGCCTGTTTGAGTCAGGGATGTTGTGCCTTTATGCTGCCTCGCAGTACTGAATAAAAGGTACAAACACGGAATTGGGGGTCATCATTGCCCCGGCATTAACGCGGCCACAGAGGTAGTCACAGAGCCAAACAGACGTCTGTGTAAAAGGGAGAGCTGGCATAGCAGGACTACACATAGAGGCCAACGTCAGAATCACACATGGAGCGGCCTTACGCTGCCTTAGTGTGGTTCAGTGTAAACAAACAAAGCCTCCGTAAAGAGGGGCCTTTTTAACAGCAATGTCTCTGAGTAAAAAGGTCTCCTTTCTGACTCCCTCGATTGTGTTTCTCTGCTCTAACTGGTCTGTCTCTCTGTCCGTCTCTCTGTCTGTCTCTCTGTCTGTCTCTCTGTCTGTCTCTCTCTCTGTCTTACGACCCTTGTTCCTCCCTCTTCGTTTCTCTCCATTTTTCTCTCTCTCAGACGATAATATTAACACTGGCTTCACCAACAGTTGTTGCATTTATGTTTCGTCTCTGCATTTGTCTCTGTGTTCCTCATCAAGTCTTTCAAACAGTGTTCAGGTACCACCTATCCTAAGAGTGTTTAGACTGACATGACTCGGATACAGACACAGACAGGACTGTGGAAGAGACAGATCTTGTGACCCTTGTCTTTGCCCCTGTGGGCTTCACAGTCGTGGCGAGGATATAAGGACAGGGGAAGGAGGAAAGGATGAAGAGAGGAGGAGGAGAGCAGCGGCTCCTATTTTTGGGGCAGCTACGTGGACGTTTGCTAAAATGCAAGGTTCCCATAGCAGCAGTGTCTCCATTGAGGCAATGTCCCTGCAGTGTCTTCACAGCAACAGTGTCCCAGCAGTGTCTCCATAGCAACAGTGTCTCCATAGCAACAGTGTCCCTGCAGTGTCTCCATAGCAACAGTGTCTCCTGCTTCACCATATCTTCCTAACCCTCTCATCCCCCCTCCACCAGCCTGGCCTCACAAATGCTCCCACTGGGTGTGGTTGTGTGTGTGTCTATTTGGGTATGTGTGTGTGTATTCTTAGTTTCATTTTTTGATTTAGTTAGATTTTTTCGATAGATATAAGGGTTAGGGTAAATGATGTGCATCTGATAAGGTAATAAATAGATATACATTTACAATGTCTGATGTGCAGCAATGTCAGTCATCGGGACTTTTGACAATAATGTTTTTTTTTCTCTTGTACTTTTTGTAGGTGATTGTTTACTTCAATACCTTCTCTGTTTATGCATTCAGATTGTAGGTGGGACCAAGAATATGGGCTTTCTGACACACTCAGTAAATGTCAAATATCCATGTTGAAAAATCCATATTGATTCATTTTCTTTCAGGGGAGAATACCTAATGCTATTAAACTTACTTGCACATGACTTGGAGCAGGGACGGACGAGGACCACGACAAGTTATTACTACTTATTGGCTCTAGTCGGCTCGAAGATCTCTCCAGGAACAGCCGTTGGTTAGTCAAGCAGGCAGCTCATATTCATTGAAGCGCAGATTGTTTGCTGCCTGATTTAAACGGGCTGTGTGGAAAAGAGGGAAAGGCATTCCAGAGCTCAACATGGTCAGACACCGGCGACTACAACCGCATTTCAGTCACACCCGGCCCGTGTTGTTTCGGTTGAGCCAACCAAACTGGCTATTTGGGGAAGTTCGGGGAAAAAAACACATAGGTTACTTCATTTAGGAAAATTTCATTTTTAACTGTCATTTCCGACACAATACACTGCTATAATTTTGCTGTGGTAACAAACACGAATTGTTTATAGGCTATTTGATCAGTGAGTGTCATAGGCTATTTGTCCAGTTTAAAGTTATCTTGAAGCATAGGCCCTATTCGCCGCCACGACTCGTGACGTGATCAAAGTAAAGAACTGAACTCACGCTATCAGGCCTTATCACCCTGTCGCGTGCCGTGTTGTGAGGGGAGACAGCGAGGTAGATGCTCTGCAATCCTCACATACCTGACTGACTGGTAGCACCTAAAGTATCTCTTAAATTCAACATCATGATGTTTTTTCCACAGGCCTACTTGAAATGGTCATAAACAACACGATTTATGTTTACACATGGGCAATTGTTATTGTTTTTCTTAAGGTAGCTGGATTTAATTTGTAAACGTCGCCAAATTATGTCCGAATAAAGTATGGTAATCCGAGATATGTGTTTATTTCAAGGTTCTTCAAACTCAGATGTAGTTTTATATGTGTTTATTTTAAAAATAAATCAAAACCCCTTTGGAAAAAAAAAATAGGCCTAATAGCCTACAGGTGACTTGGTTGGGGAATAAAACTTAGAAATTCCTTTCTGCAAAGTCTTGTTATTGCAGGCATGCAACACACATTCCTCAACCTGGTCTGCTAAATGTTTTCTATGTCGGTCTAAGAACAGTTAGTTAGTGATAATTTAACGTTTTCGCAAAAGCGGCGGCGCTAGGACCTCGTCCATACAGCGAAACACACACATGGTCGAAGCAGTCGAAACAGTGACAAGTCCTCAGACCGAGTGTAGGGAGAAGCGAGAGAGGATGCCCCGCAACCAGTGTTCAAAGTGTTGACTTCTATGACTTCAGCTCGTTCCACGTATAGTCCAGTGAACACGTCTCGTTTAGTTGTCAACCTGTCTCCTGACTTTATTTTTCTAATAATGGATTTCAAAATGTTTTTTTCGACTCATTCATTTGGCCCAGTCGCAGGATAACATAGGATACGATGGGAATACGTGCGCTCTGAGCGATCTACGCGCGGATATACAAGCCTTCATGGAAAACATGTCCCCACAACTGGCAACTTTGGGACCGAACCGGTCCGGGTCTTTGACAGGGGAGAGCAAGGTGTGCGCAGTCCCCGAAAGCAAAAAGGTATCTATAGTTTATATGACGTCTGTCTGGACAGTTTGAGGTGATGGGTTGCGTTCAGGCGCGCGTGCCATCCCGGCTCGTGCGCAGCGCGTTACTCCTTTGTCTGTCTCTGTGGACCTTGATGTATTTCTGTTAGCTATAAAGTTCCCCTACTGCTCTGCACTGACAGGGTGTGGGCCCATATAAACTATGGGTCATGCTTGATGACCATGCTTCAAAGAAATTGTGCTCGAAAAAGCTCAGCTCTGGAGCTGCCAGGAGCAGCCAGTTTGTGCCTGGGTTAAGGCTCCTCTGGTGTACTCTGGGTCTATGGAAGACCTTCACCACCTAGAATACTAAGATGTTTCTACAAGCTGAGAAATAACCTCATAACCACCATGACTATAGTCTGTTTAGAACAATTTATGACTATGTCTAAGTTTAATGTGAACACCCCTAAACATTGATACATTAATAGTTTTGTTTACACGTTAAAGCAATAATTCTACACGTTAGTAATAATTAATTCACCCATTATGAAGAAGAAATGTTTGCGTGCGCGTTAAGTTTAATCAAAAGGACAGTTGTGATGTGGAGCGCCCTTGGCAAGTTTATCATAACTGTGATTCATGTTAATATAAAATGCAACACAGTTCATTTGAACAATGTCATGCAAAACTTCCTTTTCAAAATGTGATATTTCAGTCGCTGCTTGGTCCACAAGTCAACCTGGAAACAGACAGCACTTGAAATAGCCAGACGCGTCATGTTGTGCCCGAAGTGACTCAATGAGTTGTCAGCCTTCTTCATGATCCACATCGCATCATAAATCTAATTTTAAAAAGACGTGTGATGCTTCTTTGTGATTTTTATCAGTTCAAAAGGTATGGCCAGAAAGATTGCCTATATCTACGGCTGCCTGTCAATTTATTACCTTTAATTCCTCATTTTCAACCGTGTTGGTAAAGAGGAAATGTCAGTCACGAACACGCGACTGCATTCACTGATCATCTGGGGAAGGGAAGCCCGTAATGTCTAGATCAATTTACAGAAATAAGAGGGAACAGCGCCCCCTTTGCACTTGTGTTTAGAATGTGTAACTACCTAAATGGATGAGGTCATTGGAAAACCAATGTTGCGCAACAGTATTTTTCCTGTATAAAAACATTGCTGAAAGATAGAATTCATCTGAGCTATTTTCTACCAGATTAGCTACCAGATAAAGATAAATATGTATGTGAATGTCACAGATAGCTCAGCTGCATCTTTGGACAACGATTCTAAACCGTTCTCGGGGGATTTGCAAATAAAGATCTAAAGTTATTGGTTACACATCCTTCTGACTGCAAATGTAGATTTGCAGATGTTTTTGTAGATTGATTTCAAGACGCCGCTCTGCACAAACCAACGTCATAGCTGCAGTTCAAGTTACACTGATTGCAGTGTACAGTATGCATTCCACAGTTAAACGTTATTCTCTGTAATTCAGTTCCCCATATAGGACTATAGAAGGATGGGATGTTCCCTCTGAAAAGGCTCTTTCAGACAAGGTTATGAAGCTGCTGTTATTAGATTTGAGGATGTCATGTTTCTGTAATGGCTGTCTCCCAGTTAAGGGGTGACATACAGTATTTTACCCTGAGCAGAGACAGTTTTACAACCCACATGCCCTAGGTGACTAAATAGATTACGGTTAAATGAAATACCTGTGGCAGCCCTGTTGAAATTCCTGACATTGCAAGATTGTGATTTTTCTCGGAGCATGTAGAGATGACAAACATTGAGCAACTTTTAGCTACATACCATTCTCTCTCCACCTCAGTCCTATCTCTCTTTATGTCTCTCTACCTCCCATTCTTTCCCTCACTTTATGTTGGACTCATTCATGCTTTATCTTTCTCTCTCACTTTACATTTGACTCCAGTATCTTTTCTCTTTCTATTTGACTAGTTTTCTCGTTTTCTCTTTCTTGTTCTCTCTGCCCCCTCTCCCTCAAACACACACACACACACACACACACACTTACAGTGTCTAAATCGGTCTCATTCATCCTGTATCCCTCTTTTAAACATGAGCTAATCCTCCTCAGAGCCTGTGTATTACTGTACTATCCTCTCTCCTGGACCTGACTGAGCACTCTGTCTGACACATGACCTCTCTGCCCCTACAGAAGATGAAGACCTTGGCCCAGCGCAGGCAGTCTGCTCCTTCATTGGTCATCAGCAAAGCACTTACCAAATCCAGAAGCACATCCAGGTACGTGCCGGCCAATCACAGGCCATCATTCAACAAGGTTTGCTGCTGTTTAAGTCACAGACTACGGTGGAGTGAAGAATGTGCGGTCCCATTGTCCGGAAGCCTTTTCAGGGTCTTTAACTCAATTCTGTTAGGTTCTATTCCAGTCTGTTCATTTGTATTTCAACTCCGGTAACACTTTATAATAAGTCAACGCTTTTTGGCATTTACAAAGTGTTAACTAATAGGTAGTTAACCCTTTATAACACATTTTGAAACATTAACAATACATTATTAAATAGTTAATAAGCTTATTATTAAATGCTATGTTAATCATTAATAAACACTGTTAAACATTATGCATTTTATTCATAATACAATTCATAAGGTGTTTGATAACTGCATTACCATACTTTATAGACAGCTTGTTAATATAGTTGCAAACCAGTAGTTTATAATCTGTTAATGGTACATGAGCTGGTATAGAAAGCATTAGCAAATGGTGAACAAACCATTTACATTACCTTTACAAAGCATGAGTAAATAACTAACAACATATTAACTTATGTCTTTAATTAATGTACGCCAAGTCGAATACATGATGTACACTAATACTTAGCAGATGTCTTAACAACTATTTTATAAACACTTACTAATGATGCAACTTGTGATTAGTAATGCAAGTTATAAAGCATTTACTAACTGTTAGTTAAGGCTTTTGTGTTATTTATTAAGGTATTCTTGTCCATTCTCAAACCTCACATTCACAAAGGTATCTAACAACTATTTTATAAACACTTACTAATGATGCAACTTGTGATTAGTAATGCAAGTTATAAAGCATTTACTAACTGTTAGTTAAGGCTTTTGCGTGACCTAATCTAAAGTGTGAACTATCTCTGCCTTATTAAACATTTATAAGTTATTTATTAAGGTATTCTTGTCCATTCTCGAACCTCACATTCACAAAGGCTGAACATACGTTTCTCAAAAGGAAACAGACACAACACAATGTGATACACAAAATTACTATTTTATTGAAGTAATGACAGGCATGTGTCTTACTAACTACTTAGCTCTACTAGCCGAGAGTGACAGCGGTCGATACGTTAAAACCTCAGTTTGATATTTCCCGGCATGACTGAACGGTCGAGGTTAGTAAGTTGTTTATTATATGGCATTTTTAGCTCTTTTCATTTAAAACATGTCGTTTTGTTCAGCTCTACTCGTCTTCTCACGGTGTGTTTCAGGTGTTAGCACCTAGCAACCAATCTGAAATCTGAGCAACCAAACCTAGCAATCTGCCTATAGCGCTTGTCGTTTATCTCTCTGTGTTCACACTTTTCTGCTCTTTTAGAAAGTTAAGAATTTCCTCGTCGCTGTTGATGTCTTCATTGTCATCTGGATAGTAAAACTCCTCGATCTCGCTCATTTTGAAGATGACATCAGCGGAGGGCAATAAGAATACGTATCAGACCGCAGATGAGGTCAATACGCGCATAGATATATATAGACTTAATACGCGGCTACCCATGACTAGCCAATCAGAACGCTCGTACTGTTGTTGCAATTGAACCAATATGCTGTTCTTATTGGTTCAGAAGACGTTCTCAAAAGAGTTGTTGATATGTTGCCTTGGAGATGTAGTGACGTCACCAGTACAAGTGCAGCTGATTGCTCTGACAAGATGGCGTCTGCTCCAGATTCGCTGTGTTTGATTTGGGATCTTCCCACGTATTGTTGTAGTATATAAGAAACCAAATGTTTACTCTTCGACAGGTCAGCAAACGCTTTGTCGCCTCAATTTGTTAAAACGATTTGTTTGTAAACCTCGACCTACGATCTCGGTTAACAAACGTTTTAACAAATCTCTGCTTTCAAAGGCGTTTGCAGACCTGTCGAGGAGTAGCTAAACATTTGCAGTTTATTACAGCCATTTTTGGAAAATAAAATACAGCTTCGGGTAACCAACTTTTATACCAATTCTACTGTATTGCTTCTTAATGGAAATAAAATACTATTTTATTACCCAGGTAAATAAATTAACAGCTATTTCTTCTAAAAAACAAAAACACAACATCTATAGGCCTATAGTCTTTCTATAAATGCTTAATAAGGCATAAATAGTTCACACTTTAGATTAGGTCACGCAAAAGCCTTAACTAACAGTTAGTAAATGCTTTATAACTTGCATTACTAATCAGAAGTTGCATCATTAGTAAGTCTTTATAAAATAGTTGTTAAGATATCTGCAAAGCATAGTGTACATCCTGTATTCGACTTGGCATACATTAATTAAAGACATAAGTAAATATGTTGTTAGTTATTTACTCATGCTTTATAAAGGTAATGTAAATGGTTTGTTCACCATTTGCTAATGCTTTCTATACCAGCTCATGTACCATTAACACCTTTTAAACTACTGGTTTGCAACTATATTAACAAGCTGTGTATAAAGTATGATAATGCAGTTATCAAACACCTTATGAATTGTATTATGAATAAAATGCATAATTTTTAACAGTGTTTATTAATGATCAACATAGTGTTTAATAATACGCTTATTAACTATTTAATAATGTATTGTTAATGTTTCAAAATGTTTTATAAAGGATTAACTAACTATTAGTTAACACTTTGTAAATGCCAAAAAGCGTTGACTTATTATAAAGTGTTACCTCAACTCCATTTAATTCTTCAAGGCTTGTTGGCATGTCCAGGCTCGATTGGAGATTAGAATTTGAAGGATTGAATGATAAACCGGAAGGAAGCTGTTTGAGTCACGTTGAGACAGCCTCCTGTAAAAGACATTCAGCATCCTCAAGAATCGCAGACAGACAGGCAGGCAGGCAGGCAGACAGGCAGGTAGACAGGCAGGCAAGCAGACAGACAGACAGACAGGCAGGCAGGCAGGCAGGCAGGCAGGCAGGCAGGCAGACAGGTAGGCAGGTAGACTGACAGGCAGGTTAAGCAGATGCCTGACATGTTTAAGATGCTGTGTGTTCAGTCAAGGAGCGGCTGTCCGCTGTTCGCCCTGCTCTTCGATGGGCCACTTCTCTCCTGTCCGAGATATGATATAAAGAGATCCTTTCTCTCTCTCTCTCTCTCTCTCTCTCTCTCTCTCCTCTCTCTCTCTCTCTCTCTCTCTCTCTCTCTCTCTCTCTCTCTCTCTCTCTCTCTCTCTCCCTCTCTCTCTCTCTCTCTCTCTCTCTCTCTCTCTCTCTCTCTCTCTCTCTCTCTCTCTCTCTCTCTCTCTCTCTCTCTCTCTCTCTCTCTCTCGCACACTCTCTCTACTGGAGGTATTGAGCTAAGATCCTCCGGTCGTTTACTTTTCCTGTTCCTGGAAGACAGACTGATGCTGCTATCGTTTTCTTTTCCTGCCACAAGTGACATCTCCCATCAGACTATTTTTACAGACTTCTTTTACTCAGCCACATGCATCACACCTTGCAAGCACGCACGCACGTACACACACACACACACACACACACACACACACATACACACACACAAACACATCTCATAGAGAAGTAACCTAATTCCCCCTAACCCCTGCCCCAGCGTCACAGTCTAAAACAGTTCTTTTGTCACACCCTGACCGTAAAATTCCCTGTAGTGAAATCAATACTTGGAAGTTGCACTGTATTAAAACCTGCCTTTTAGTCATGCATGTGACCTGGTTCTATGTGGCTGCTGGTGGCAGTGTGTGTCCTGTGTGTCATCCTCAAGTCATTTCCTGATATGGAGAATGCGCCTGGACATGTTATTTTGTGAGTTATGGATGTCCTATCACACAATTTCACGTACTACATCTGATGTAGAGCTTCCCCTGCCCTACGTCTGACCTAGCCTCTTAACCTGTCCTACATCAGCAGGGCTAGCTCTCCTGTCCTACATCAGCAGGGTTAGCTCTCCTGTCCTACATCAGCAGGGCTAGCTCTCCTGTCCTACATCAGCAGGGTTAGCTCTCCTGTCCTACATCAGCAGGGTTAGCTCTCCTGTCCTACATCAGCAGGGTTAGCTCTCCTGTCCTACATCAGCAGGGCTAGCTCTCCTGTCCTACATCAGCAGGGCTAGCTCTCCTGTCCTACATCAGCAGGGTTAGCTCTCCTGTCCTACATCAGCAGGGCTAGCTCTCCTGTCCTACATCAGCAGGGCTAGCTCTCCTGTCCTACATCAGCAGGGCTAGCTCTCCTGTCCTACATCAGCAGGGTTAGCTCTCCTGTCCTACATCAGCAGGGTTAGCTCTCCTGTCCTACATCAGCAGGGTTAGCTCTCCTGTCCTACATCAGCAGGGCTAGCTCTCCTGTCCTACATCAGCAGGGTTAGCTCTCCTGTCCTACATCAGCAGGGTTAGCTCTCCTGTCCTACATCAGCAGGGCTAGCTCTCCTGTCCTACATCAGCAGGGTTAGCTCTCCTGTCCTACATCAGCAGGGTTAGCTCTCCTGTCCTACATCAGCAGGGTTAGCTCTCCTGTCCTACATCAGCAGGGCTAGCTCTCCTGTCCTACATCAGCAGGGTTAGCTCTCCTGTCCTACATCAGCAGGGTTAGCTCTCCTGTCCTACATCAGCAGGGCTAGCTCTCCTGTCCTACATCAGCAGGGTTAGCTCTCCTGTCCTACATCAGCAGGGTTAGCTCTCCTGTCCTACATCAGCAGGGTTAGCTCTCCTGTCCTACATCAGCAGGGCTAGCTCTCCTGTCCTACATCAGCAGGGTTAGCTCTCCTGTCCTACATCAGCAGGGCTAGCTCTCCTGTCCTACATCAGCAGGGCTAGCTCTCCTGTCCTACATCAGCAGGGCTAGCTCCTCTAAATCCAATGTCAGTACACATTCTATCTCTTCTTTCCCACATCTGACCTAGCTCTTGTCCTGTCTTCTATATCTGATCCGTAGCTGCCTTGGCTCTGTGTCCACAGTGCTCCATGTACGTTGTGTGTGTGAGAGGGCCCGTTGACAGACCATGAAACTGTAGATGACATGAGGGCAAGAGAAGAGGAAGGAAAGGGAGAGTGAGAGAGCTGAAGTGTACAGACATCTTCATGTTCTGTTACCATGGTGCCCTGGTGGAGAGCTGCCAGCGGTGGACACACACGCACACACACACACACACACACACACGCACACACACACACACACACGCACACACACACACACAAACACACACGCACACACAGGGCTGTCAATCGCCACTCTTCTCAAAGTGAGTCTGGTCTGGACAGTGTTTGTCAGGAATGAGGAGAGGGTCTGTCTTCTGGTGAGCCCCCCCCGACCCCCGACCCAGACAGGCGGGAAGCAACACACACGCGCACATGCAACTCGCTGCTAGGATCACAAGAATAGGGCTGAGAGCTTGGATCATCTCCTTTAAAAACACCGTTTGTTTTACTGTCCTGTCAAAGTTCAGGTGTTGCATAAGGCCTTCCAGATTAATGAGATATCACTCTTCCCCTTGAGGCCTTGTTAAACCACCAGTTATTTGTTTCTCTCCGTGAATGTCCTCATAAAACATTGAACCTTTTGTACACCTCAGAGGAGTCAGGAGCTTGAGTTCAGGGTAGACGTGTGCAGACAAATTGATCGTGAATGAAAACATATAAGTAGGTGTTCAGCTCGTAAATTACAAAGTGAGACACAGACACACACACACACACACATCTTAACCAGAATAAGGACCCACACATATAAGATGTGTCATGTCAACCTGGGGGTTTGACAGTATATGACCTCACTGAGTTAAGGGAGAATATGGAGGGGACAGAGTTTCAGGAATACCCATACATGTGTGTATGTGAGTGTGTATGTGTGTGTGTTTGAGTGTGTGTATATGTGAGTGTGTGTCAGTGTGTTTGTATATGTGAGTGTGTGTGTGCTGTCAGAAGGACAGCTGTAGCTCTTCTGGGGGTGTCTCCTTCCAGATGTCCTCATCCACTGGAACAGCTGAACCCTCATCTTAACACAGCATCCACATCACACACCTCACCCTGTCACACACACACCTCACCCTGTCACACACACACCTCACCCTGTCACACACACACCTCACCCTGTCACACACACACCTCACCCTGTCACACACCTCACCCTGTCACACACCTCACACTGTCACACACACACACCTCATCCTGTCAATCTGTCATCTCAACCTGTCACAACTCACTTAGACACACAAATCCCACTGTGGCGCCTGTTGAGGAAGGTGGTAACACCAGCTGAACGATCCTATTGGCTGACCAGACAGATATGGTATCCGCTGCCTCATCAATATTCCCCGCTTGGAACATTAGCATGCGTTGTGGAGCTGGCTCAGGATATCAACAGACCCCTTTGTGCTCGTAAAGTCAACATCTCCCATCACACAACGACCCCGCAACAAAGATTGCCGTGTATACGCAGGTCCGGGCTCCACACTCCATTTATCAACATCACATGACACACAATGGACTGGCCGGCCAGCCATCCATCAGCCTCTGGGATGGATGGTTCAGCTGTCAATCAAGCATTCAGAGGGCGGGATGGGAGTTGAATAGGGAGGAGGTTGTCTGCAGGAAGGCAGAGAGACATTGGTGAGCGTTTGGCTGTGTGTGGGGTCCTCTCTCCCTGGGCATGTGTGTATGAACCAGCTGAGGTGATGAGCATGGGGAGACCCACGACACACGAGGGATCTAAGGTTGGCCCTCGGGTGAGGCTGAAGGTTAGAGTCTCTCTTTGCCCCTCTTCTCTCTCTCTCTCTCTGTCTCTCTCTGTGTCTCTCTGCCTCTCTTTGTCTGTCTGTCTTTCTCTGTATCTCACTGTCTCTCTCTCTCTCTCTCTCTCTCTCTCTCTCTCTCTCTCTCTCTCTCTCTCTCTCTCTCTCTCTCTCTCTCTCTCTCTCTCTCTGTCTCTCTCTTTCTCTGTCTCTCTCTCTCTCCCCTTCTGTCTCTCTGTGTCTCTGTGTCTCTCTGTCTGTCTCTCTCTCTCTCCCCTTCTGTCTCTCTGTGTCTCTGTGTCTCTCTGTCTGTCTCTCTCTCTCTCTGTCTCGACTACGCCCACCCCGCCTCCTCTGGCTGTCCACCAGGACTCAGACGGACTCACATTATCTTGGGTAAATAGATTTTCCCGGCTCCCCTCGGCTCTTTGAGTGGATGCAGCGAGCTGAGAAGGCCATTAAGACCAACCTCTGATCTCTGAATGACTTCAGTATTACATAACTAATTAATTACACAAGCACATGGGCTGTTCTTCACAGGGGACATCTCAGAGCGGGTGTATTGGGCCTGTGTGTGTGTGTGATGGGTCAGGGGCAAAGATTTTATCTGCAGCGTGATCTGAGCATGGTTCTCGCGGTCTGTAAACAGGACGGAACCACTGAAACTACTTCCTCTGTTTCATGAGAAACATGCATACACAGACACACACAGACAGACACAGGGACACTTACACACCCACACCCATACACACACACACACTCACACACACTGTGTAGCTCAGGTTCAGTTTGCCCACGGCTTGCTGATACAGGAACATGCAGGATTACACCAGAACTTGGTGTGTTTGTGTGTGTGTTCTACTCTGCGGAAGTTGAATCCATTGTACTGTCAATCCTTTCTCACACAATGTGCATAATACTAACAACTTATTCAGTTCACACACACACACACGCATACACACACACAATGCAGTTATTCTAAGGGTGCATTTATGACTCTGAACAATGCATATTTCTTTCTTATATGTTTGAAGAAATGTCAATACGTCCCTAATGTGTGTCTGTGTCTGTGTGTGTATCTGCATGTGTGTGTGTGTGTATCTGCATGTGTGTGTGTGTGTATCTGCATGTGCGTGTGTTTATGCAGGGAGAACTTCGTGCCCCTGGTCAGCCCGGAGGCGTGTCCTCTGGTGCAGTCCTTCCTGGTTCCGTCCAGGGCCTTCCTAGGCCACGCCCACGTGCAGCTGAAGACAGGCCTACAGACCCAGGAGAGAGATCTGCTCCTCTTCACCGACACACTGCTCATCGCCAAGGCCAAGTCAGTGTGTGTGTGTGTGTGTGTGTGTGAGGGATTGTGGAGTTGCATGAATGAAAGCATGAATGGAGTTTGTATGTTTGTGTGTTTGTGTGTTTTAGTGTGTGCGTGAGTTTGTATGAGAGGGAGAGTGTGGAGAGATATCTCTCTTTGCAGTATGGAGCGAGACAGAGAGGGAGAGAGGGAGAGAGAGAGAGAGATTGATGAGAACCTGGAGACTGACGTGACATTGATAGCACAGGGGCAGAACTCAGCGCTGAGGCAGAAAAGAGAAGGGAAAGAAGTGAGACCAGCTGAAAGAGAAAGAGTGTGAGTTGGAAAGGCTACATTCCATCTCTTCCTCCACCAGTCTCCAGGGGACTTATTACAGCTCCACCCCTCTCCCCTCTCCCCTCTCCCCTCTCCCCTCTCCCCTCTCTCCTCTCTCCTCTCCCCTCTCCCCTCTCTCCTCTCCCCTCTCTCCTCTCCCCTCTCTCCTCTCCCCTTTCTCCTCTCTCCTGTCTCCTGTCTCCTCTCTCCTCTCCCCTCTCTCCTCTCTCCTCTCTCCTCTCTCCTCTCTCCTCTCCCCTCTCTCCTCTCCCCTCTCTCCTCTCCCCTCTCCCCTCTCTCCTCTCCCCTCTCCCCTCTCTCCTCTCTCCTCTCCCCTCTCTCCTCTCTCCTCTCTCCTCTCTCCCTCTCCCCTCTCCCCTCTCCCCTCTCCCTCTCTCCTCTCCCCTCTCTCCCCTCTCCCCTCTCCCCTTTCTCCTCTGTCCTCTGCCCTCTGTCCTAACTCCTCCCCCCTTTCTCCTTCCCTTCTTCCCTTCTTCCCTCCGTCTCTCTCTCCCCTCCAGCGTGTGTGTTCATGTATGTGTGTGTGCGTGTGTTTGTACTTGTTTGTGTGCACGTCTGTGTACCTGACTGTGTTTGTGGATGACCTGCGTGTGTGTGTGTGCGTGTTTGTCTGTGTGTGAATACTGTGACATTTGCGCAGGCTAACACACTCCCACCACCGTGGTGTCTGTGCAGGTCATCCACACACTTCAAGCTGAAGGTGCAGGTGCGTGTGTGTGAGATGTGGACAGCGGGCTGTTTGGATGAGGTGTGTGAGGGCAGGACCAGCCCAGAGAGGAGCTTTGTCATGGGGTGGCCCACCTTCAACTGTGTGGCTACATTCAGGTATGCCAACACACACACACACACAAACATATACAGTACATTATATATTTGCAAACACACACACACACACATATACACACACACATATACAGTATATTATATATTTGCACACACACACACACACACACACACACACACACACACACACACACACACACACACACACACACACACACACACAGTGAGTTTAGCTTGGAAGGCATTGTTACTCTCCTGCTGGTCTCTCTTCAACCCACCCACCTCTCCCAGCTCTGTTTGCCAGAGCCCCGAGTACAGAGTGTTCAGAGCAGCTGCTACTGTACTCTATGGAACTAGATTCACCCAGCATGGTCTTCAGTCCAGCAGCCTCCACACCGCAGAGAGAGACATATTCCTGCCTAAAACCCCTGAGCTCAACCACAGCTCGCTGTGGCCAGTTAAAACTCTCACTCACAGTATTAGTCCTGAAACACACACAGTTTATGCCTGACACAGACCCACACACAGTATAGGTCTAACACACATACACACACACAGTATAGTCAGTACACACACACACCCAGTGCTGTCCCAACACCAGGAATGTAGCAGTCCACCAGTGGAAGAGCCTGCTGGACTCTTATGTAAGACAAGATGAGAAGAGAGATGGTTATCACCTCTGAGTTCCTCTGATTATGCTCTATCTCCGCAGCTCTGTGGAACACAAGGACAACTGGCTGTCTCTCATTAGCAGGTAGGAAACCACACCTGGCGGCCATGTTGTCCCAGCTAACTCTACCAGTGTGTGTGTTACCCCAGCTCCCTCTACCAGTGTGTGTGTTACCCCAGCTCCCTCTACCAGTGTGTGTGTTACCCCAGCTCCCTCGAACAGTGTGTGTGTTATCCCAGCTCCCTCGAACAGTGTGTGTGTTACCCTTAGCTCACTCGAACAGTGTGTGTGTTACCCCAGCTCCGTCGAACAGTGTGTGTGTTACCCCAGCTCCCTCTACCAGTGTGTGTGTGTTACCCCAGCTCCCTCTACCAGAGTGTGTGTTACCCCAGCTCCCTCGAACAGTGGGACTGTGTTGTCCTTGGCTCTGCTCCACTCATCTCCAGGACACAGCTGAGGGATGTGTTTAGGCTTGAGTGTGTGAAAGAAAGAGTTTCCACCTATGTGATGTGAACCGGCTTCCTTCCTCCCCCTTTCATTCAGCCGCATAAACCAGGAGAAAGAAAGGGACGAGCCCAAGACCGTCCCCATCAAGATATTTGCAAAGGACGTTGGGAACTGTGCTTATGTAAGTGTGTGTGCGTGTGTGTCTGTGTGTGTGTGCGTGTCTCATGCCGTCAGTGTCTAATGCTGTGTGTGTTAGTGTGTGTGTGTGTTTTTCTTTATTGTAATGCTCCTCATTGTTGTGTTCCAGGCCAAGACTTTAGCAGTGAGTAATTCAGACACCACAGCTGGGGTGATCAGTATGGCCTTGCAACTCTTTGGTATTTCGGTGAGTGTTAATATGTCTATATTGTATGCATGTGTGTTGTGGTGGAAAGTGAACTTGAACCGTGTAAGAAATAAATGTCTCTCTCTCCTCCACCCTCCCTCCGTCTTTCCTCCCCTCATCCCTCCCCCCTCTCCCTCTCTCCAGGGCTGTGTGAAAGACCACCAGTTATGGGTGAGCTCCAATAAGGAGGACCCCCCCTACCCTCTCATTGGTGAGCCTAACACGTAGATACACAGTATACTTCCTGTTCCTGTCAGCTGACCTTTCCTGACACCTCAGGCACACTTTTAACCTGCTTGTCCCCCCCCCCCCCCCCCCGTTCAGGCCACGAGTTCCCTTTCAGCATCAAGATGAGTCACATCAGGGACGGAGGTAGGAAGGACGCAGGGACTCCTCCAGAGATCCAGGGGGCGCTGCTGCTGGACCAGTGCCTCCCTCCAGACACCCAGTGCCAGTTCATCTTGAGGCCAAGCGGAGTGACCCAGGGCCAGGCTGCTTTTACAGGTAAACCCCACCCCCCCCCGCCTCTCTACCACACCATCCAACAGAAATCCCCTATGCCATCAAAGCAGAAAGGAGGGATCGATATACAGTGACTAGAGAGGTTGAGGGAGGGAGGGAGTGGAATGAGAGAGGACAGAAGATACTGTTGACAGGAAACGTGTTGCTGGGACAGATGGAGCGAAGGGAGAGAGAGTCTGTGGAAAGGAAAGTGGAACCGAGAGAAGACAAACAGGGGAAAGAAAGAAGCGGGTAGGAAAGGGAAAACGGAGGAGAGGGAAAAAGAAGGAACCGATTTGTGGGAGAGGGCTGGCGAGTGGAGGAGGTTTCCAGGGTCAGTCCCCCATCCTCCCCCTGGCCTCTCCCATCCTCCCCCTGGCCTCTCCCATCCTCCCCCTGGCCTCTCCCATCCTCCCTCAGCCTCTCCCATCCAACCCCCGGCCTCCCCCGGCCTCCTCCGGCCTCCCCTGACCACTCAGTTTCCATATGAACCTCTTACATAACTCTCGATGTTTACATCAATGCCAAGCCCCTCCACCCTGCTTCACCAGTGTGTGTATGATAATGACGCTTCACCAGTGTGGATATGATAATGAAGCTTCACTAGTGTGGATATGCTAACATGCTTCACTGGTGTGTGTACATTGATGAAGCTTCACTTGTGTGTGTGTGTGTATGCTAAAAAGCTTGACTAGGGTGTGTGTGTGCGTGTGTGTATGGTGGCCCCGTCCCTTCAAGGCCTGAGGCTCCTCCTCTTTCTCTCCCTCTCTCCCTCCCTCTTCAGAACATTCCCCTGCCCAAACTGTGTGGTGATGTAATGTCAGCGTGGCCGCTGGTATTCAGCGCTAGCCCCAGGCTCTTACAGAGTGGAAAGCTATGCTAGCCCCAGGCTCTTACAGAGTGGAAAGCTATGCTAGCCCCAGGCTCTTACAGAGTGGAAAGCTATGCTAGCCCCAGGCAGTTATGGAGGCTACACCCCAGATGTTTAGGACTTCTGTTACATTCCTCCACGTTCTTAAAGACTGCAACACTGTGTCCAGTGGACGCATGTAGACATAGGGTACACAGGGCTATCAATCAGAAAACACACACACACACACAACACGCACACACATACACGCACACACACAACACACGCTGAACAAACACTCGGAAACCGCTCAACACACACAGCACACACTGTGACATGGCACTTATGGCAAATTACACTGCACAAGAGCCACCCAGTCACACACGAACGCCGTGTTTTTCGAGATGAGTGCTCCCACACACCCCAGACAGCCCCCCCCCCAACCCCTCCTGCTCCAGACCCATCTCCCCCCCCCAACCCCTCCTGCTCCAGACCCATCTCCCCCCCCCCAACCCCTCCTGCTCCAGACCCATCTCCCCCCCCCCAACCCCTCCTGCTCCAGACCCATCTCCCCCCCCCAAACCCCTCCTGCTCCAGACCCATCCCCCCCCCCCCCAGCCCCTCCTGCTCCAGACCCATCGCCCCCCCCCCCCCCCCTTTCCTAACACACACTGAATCAATTATGCTTCCTGCAGATGGCCAGAAGACCTTCAAGAGGAAGAGGTCCATTATCAACTGGGCCTTCTGGAGGGGGTCCAGCCCCCAACTGGCCGGACCGCCCCTCTCCCCCACCTTCCCCCTCACCCCGGGACGTCTGTTCGGACGGAGCCTCTCCTCCGTCTGCACCCCGGAGCTCACCCTGCCCAAGCCCGTCATGGTGAGTGCGTGTGTGTTTGTGTTTGACTCTGAGGTAAAGTAACCCTGCCTGACAATATTTTGAATGATGGTTCAACTCTCCGTTTGTGTGCCTGTGTGTGTGTGTGTGTGTGTGTGTGTGTCTCCAGGCCATGCTAGTGGTCCTGTACCAGGAGGGCCCCTACACCAGGGGCATCTTCCGCCGCTCTGCTGGGGTCAAGGCGTGCAGGGAGCTCCGTGATAGGCTGGACTCTGGGGACAAGGACACGCCCCTCACCCACCAGTCTGTGTTTGTCACCGCTGCCGTCTTCAAGGTAGGACCTGGAACCTTCCGCCCCTCCCCTCTGCTGAAGAACAGTCTGCTCTTGTGCAGCCCGGATTGGGGATTGCTTAAACCGGTTCTGTGTGTGTGTGTTCTACTAGGACTACCTGAGGAACATTCCCGGCAGCTTGCTGTGTGTGGAGCTGTATGAGGAGTGGGTCAGAGCCATGGAGAGAGAGGAGGACGAGGAGAGGACAGAGGACATCGACAGGTACACACACAAACACACACACACACAGGCAGGCAAACACTCACACATACACACACATACAGGTAGAGACACATGCACGCACACACAGGCAAATACTTACACTCACACACACACACACACACTGTCAAATACTCACACACACACAGACATACACACACACACACACACACACATATACACAGGCACACACACATACACACACATTGGCACTCACACATGCAAACACACACACAAACAAACACACACAGATATGCACACAAACACACACATACACACAGTTGTACAGTTGCCAAATCCCATTATGTAGGAGGTAAGGGGCAGAGAGAGATAGACAGAAGAGACAGAGAGATGGAGGATCTAATGACAGGAACATACATTACCTGTTCTCTGGCCAGGAAGGAACAAGATAGAACAAGAGAAACACAGAGACTGAAAATTCCCTCAGAAGGATATGTAAACACACCACCCTGCTGTAACATGGTTCACTTTAACTTTATCTCCTCCCCCAATCCTCTCTCTCTCTCCTCCCCATCCTCTCTATCTTTTGTCCCCATTCTCTCTCTCTCCCCCCATCCTTTCTCTCTCCTCCACCATCCTCTCTCTCTCATCCCCCCATCCTCTCTCTCTCCTTCCCCCATCCTCTCTCTCTCTCCCCCATCCTTTCTCCCTCCTCCCCCATCCTCTCTCCCTAATCCCCCCCCCCCCAGGTTGGTCCAGCTCCTCCCCAGTCAGAATCTGCTGCTCCTCCGTCACCTGGTGGCTGTGCTCCACTGCATCCAGGACAACGCAGACGAAAACCAGATGAACGCCTTCAACCTGTCTGTGTGCATCGCTCCCAGCATGCTCTGGGCCCCGGCCCCCACCAGCCCCCAGGTGGAGGGGGAGGGCACCAAGAAGGTGAGACACAAACACACGCACGCACACACACACACACACACGCACACACACACACACTTACACACACTTCAAAGCTGAACATTTGGTTCCAGCTTTTACATGGCCAAAAACTGCTTGACAGCGACATGGGCGATGTAGCGCTAAAACACATGGTGTAGATGTGTGAACGGACACGGCAACATAGCATGCTAACTCCTGCGCGACACATGACAATGTGGCCAAACACTCAGTTCTGCTCCATTGGCCACAAATTCAGCCATTCAAAACCAAGCATGAATCAAGAAGTCTACAATGTTCTGTTTTTGACACGTTGTTAAAATGCACACATTCTGTGTGTGGGTGTGTCCACTTATGTCTGTCCTATAATCTATTTCACATGTATGTATTTGGTGTGTGTTAGTGTGTGTGTGTGTGTGTGTGCTTCTGGTCTGGCCTGGTGCTGTTGAGCTTCACTGGGAAAAAATCCAAAGCATTTCCTCTGAATTCCTGTGTGCAAAAAACAGGCCTAAGCCCTCCTCTCTCTTTTACACACATGCACATATTTACAAGCCTAAAAGATATACATGGTCACATGCACACTGGCACACCAACATTTAGAAGCCTCTAAACCGTACACAGTGCACACATCCTTTTGGTCAGGTTGTAGTGACACCCAGCCAGACCATTGCTGGCTCTCCAAGATGGAACCTTCGTTTTGACACAGGAAGCAGCACTCTCAGACACTTCCTTTCGTCGCCGCGACGCCAACAACTGGCTCATTCAGGCGCTTGTGGCCGGACAGAGCCTCAGTGTGTTAGGAGTTGGGAGTAAATATGGAAATTTGTGTTGGAAACAACACTGTAGCGACTGGGTTGGGTTGGCAGAGAAAGCAGTAGACCTCTCTCTCTTTCTCACTCTCATGCACACACACACACACATACACCCACACACACTGCTACTACGGGTGCCTATCTATGAACCAAAAGGGCTCCTCTCCAAAACCCATGAGTGTATCACCTCAAAGTGTGTGGTTGAACATTCAAAGACCACTGGTCCATATTCACCTGATAACTCCAGTCAGCTGAACACTCCAGACACCTGAACACTCCAGTCAGCTGAAGACTCCAGACACCTGAACACTCCAGACACCTGATCACTCCAGATAGCTGAACACTCCAGACACCTGAACACTCCAGACAGCTGAACACTCCAGTCAGCTGAACACTCCAGACACGTGAACACTCCAGTCAGCTGAACACTCCAGACACCTGAACACTCCAGACAGCTGAACACTCCAGTCAGCTGAACATTCCAGACACCTGAACACTCCAGTCAGCTGAACACTCCAGACACCTGAACACTCCAGACAGCTGAACACTCCAGTCAGCTGAACACTCTAGACACCTGAACACTCCAGTCAGCTGAACACTCCAGACAGCTGAACACTCCAGACAGACACCTGATCAGCCAGGCCTGATGGAGGCCCCAGACCAGACAGAGTCAGAGGGCGAGGCCGGCGCTGCCGGAGGTCAACAAACAGAGAGGCCCACTGTTTGTTTCTCGCCTGTCTCCATGGCGTCATGGAAGCACACAGGAGGCAGCAGATTCATCACGCTCCCAAACACGGCTTGTCATTTAGCAGACGCTCTTATCCAGAGCGACTTACAGTAAGTACAGGGACATTCCCCCGAGGCAAGTAGGGTGAAGTGCCTTGCCCAAGGACACAACGTCAGTTGGCATGACCGGGAATCGAACTGGCAAACTTCGGATTACTAGCCCGATTCCCTCACCGCTCAGCCACCTGACTCCCTAACGCTCACGTCTGAGGACTTAGGAAAAACTTACCACAGGTTACACTTCTGAGAAGACGACTCCAACTTTGTTTAGCTGGCCTTGAAGTCAGCTGCACTGACTGTTTCTGTTTTGTGGATGTTTCATCTCTCTTCAACATTTGTGCACACACCACTTAGCTTTCTGAGTGGTTGTTTAGTTCCTCATCAAATGTTTAGCACTTTTGCACATGAGGCATCTCTAAAACCTTGCAGACTGCTGTCAACAGCTCAGTGAAATGTTATGACCTAATAATCATATGTTACATTATGTACACATATCTAATGCTACAAATATATAAAAATCAACCTAATATAGATGCCCTGGGCCACACACTAACCCAGGACTGGTTGTTGTCTTTGTGACTGAGTGTTAACCAGGTTGTATCATCTGACCCCAGGTCTGTGAGCTGGTCCGCTTCCTCATCCAGAACTGCAGGCAGGTGCTGGGCGATGATGTCACTTCCTTGTTCGGAAGCTTCCCCCAGAAGAGCAGCAGCAGTGACCAGGGTTCAGGTGAGTTCAGCACGCAACTCGCCCACACCTGTATTCAGACAGTCAAACCAATGCCGTTTTTAAAACAGTCTGTACCAAACGAAACGTTCCTTTGAATAATACAGCTCTTGTAAGTGGGATTTGTATGGAAAAGTGTCATGGGGGTGGGGAGAACAAAAAATGGAGAGATAAGACGTCTCAGCTTCGAGGCCAAACCGTGTAGAACAACATAACGGTGTGTTCATTCTTCACAAGGGTTACAAAGGTCCTATGTGTGTGTGTGGTCTGTGCGTTAAGTATTCTCAGTCTGTACATGGCACGTCTCTGTATAAGCTGTGTGAGTGTGTGGGTGTGAGATTGGCCGGGGTCACCACGGCGACCTGGTGTGACAGCAGTGATTAGGAAGGTCTCCAGGTACACAGAGGCTCCACAGACTGTGTGAAAGGCTGCATGCAGCACAGCCAGACAGGACACGGGCTTCAGTCTCATTCAAGGTTCTTGTTCAAGGTTTCACACCCGACAAAGCAGCGAGTGTCTGAAGAAATTGAACGACAAATGTGAAACATTAAATCTGGAATATTCTCACTATGTAATGAAGAAGTCAGTAATATCTTTACACTCAAAAGAGTAAGTCAGGTGGCTGAGCGGTTAGGGAATCGGGCTAGTAATCAGAAGGTTGCCGGTTTGATTCCCCACCCTGCAAAATGACGTTGTGTCCTTGGGCAAGGCACTTCACCCTACTTGCCTCGGGGGGAATGTCCCTGTACTTACTGTAAGTCGCTCTGGATAAGAGCGTCTGCTAAATGACTACATGTAAATGTAAATGAATAAGGTGATAGGACACTGTGATATTGACTGTACTCTTCCCTCCTCCCCCCTCTCCCACCACAGATGCCTCCTCCTTCCAGATGAACGACTCGTCCTACGACAGTCTGGAGAACGAGCTCAATGAGGACCCCGAGTCGCCCTACCAGGCCCCGCCCCTCCGGGACAAGACCACGCCCGGCCGTCGCAGCCGAGACTCCGTCATCACCCTGAGCGACTGTGACCCCGACCCTGACCCTGACCCCGACCTCCTACAGCTCCCCCCGCTGGCCAGACCCAGGAAGTTCACCCCGGCTGTCCGGCAGCCCCGCCCCCGCCAGGCCAGCAGCCAATCACAAGGCCCGCGGCGTCTGAGACGGAGCTCAGAGCCTGCCCTAAGCCATGCCCCCTGTGGGCTGTCTGTCCACGTAGAGAAGCATGGACTAGTGTCTCGTAAAGCCAGCTACGATGGGGCCATGGAAGGGGAGGAGGAGGAGGAGGTGTTCCTGGAGCAGGGCCTGAGAGGGCTGCAGTTGAAGGAAGGAGGAGGTGGAGGAGAAGAAGAAGGAGTAAAAGGAGGAGTTACAGGACTCAATGGGCGGAGGAAGCAGAAGCATGCCCCGCCCCCCCCTCTGAGATTGGACGCCAGCTGTTCCAGCTTGTCGTCCCCGGCAACCTCCCCCACAGGCTCCTCCCTCAGCTCTTTAGACTCTGCCTTCTCACAGTATTCCACCGACAACATGGCTAATGGTGTTTTGCCAGTTTTCGAGCCCCCCCCCACTCCCCCGCGGCCCCCCCCTGTCCCCCAAGGGATCCTCCCCCCAGAGGGAAGCTCCCCCAGACTGGCCCTTGCCCGGCCAGCCCCCCCGGTCCTCCCACACTCACGGACTACACCCCAACACCCTGCTCAAGGGAGACCGCCGCCTGTCTCTACGGCAACCTGGCAACGGGCAGCTGGAGGAGGTGGAGGAGGGGCCAGGGGGCGGGGGGAGGGGGAAGCCCCCCTGCAGTCCCCCCTCCTACCAGCAGGCGGTGCTGCAGCTGCAACACAACCGCTCGCCCGTCTACCGGGGCACTGAGAAGCCGCTGACCGTGCGAGACCTGCGGAGGCTCCACGGTCAGTTCTGCGCTCACAGGCCTCCCACGGGAAGTGACACGTCCCAGGGGCCCTCATCGACAGGAAGTGACCTCATTCAGCCCCCGCTGGGTATGTTCTAACGGCCAGGGCAGCTCCAACTTGGTCCTCCAGAGGAACAAGTCCCACTCCCTCACGCCCGTTCTGGAGGGCGGCGCATGCAAGACGCTCACACTGCCTCGCCGGGCCTCTGACCCCGTGGGCACCACCTCTGACCTGCCCCCCCCCTCCAGCCACACCCTGGACAGGCCCCGGGGCACCCGGAGGGTCAAAGGTCAGCTCCAGGAGAGTGGACTCAGAGTGTCCGACGTGGAGCCGCAGCACGTTGCCGCCACGCCGCGTTTTTGCCTGTCTCCCTCCGCCACGCGGGCTGTTAGGGACTACTTTTCCTCCCAGGCGGAGGAAGACGGGTGCAATCGTCAGAGTCAAGAGGTGGCACTGGCCATCGTCCAGGGGAAGAGGGAGTGGCAGAGCCGGAGGTGCAGCGACCCTCGCGTCGACGACTTTGACCAAATATTCTTTGCCGAAGAGTCTTATGTGTAACCGGACATTGTATGACAGTACTTTTGGTTTTGGAGCAGTAAATATAGTCCTTTTGAATCCTGGTGTTGAATGTTTTCATGTGCGTGCAAATTTGTGTGTTTGTGTGTGTGTGTGAGAGAGAGAGAGAGAGAGAGAGAGAGAGAGAGAGAGAGATGAGAGAGAGAGAGAGAGAGAGAGAGAGAGAGAGAGACAGAGAGAGAGAGAGAGAGAGAGAGAGAGAGAGAGAGAGAGAGAGAGAGAGAGAGAGAGAGAGAGAGAGAGAGAGGGGTTGGCATGTGTGTACATTATACATGTATGTTTGAGGGTGAAAGCACCTAAATATGTTATAGAATATATCTGTTGTCTCTTACTTACATTGTCTAATTACATTATGTGTTTTATTATTATTGCTGCCAATATTTCATTAAATATATGATTTTTATATATTCTTAAGATATATGTTTTTATATATATTTTCTTTATATATGTATCACCTTTCTCCAATGATTTGTATTCCTTGTGTATGGTTGTATGTATTTATGAATCTGCTTGGTTATAGTATTGTATGAGTTCTAAGAAATCTAAGGTGTATTTTTGTACATGCCTGCTGCTGCTGTCTAAGAAAAGTATATTTGCTACCAAACGCACCATGTGAATATTGTGTATATCGGATGTCCATTGCTTCAGAAAACAACTTATCATGACTATAATAAATGTTGCTTTTGTGAAAGTGTCTTGGTATGAACAAGAGTTGCTTTGTATCTTAATCTTGTTTGAAGCCAGAACTTACAACAACCCTTACCCAATGCAACATTACCCAACAGAGTCCAACATAGTCCAACATAACATATACAAACATAGCTCAACGTAACCCAACACAGCCCAGCTTAACCAAATTTGACCTACGATTCTCCAATGCAACCCACCATAAGCAACTAGACTGAGGATAGACCAACATCACCCAACATAGCCCAATGTAGCCCAACATCACCCAACATAGCCCAATGTAGCCCAATGTAGCCCAACATCACCCAACATCACCCAACATAGCCCAATGTAGCCCAAGGTAGCCCAACATCACCCAACATCGCCCAATGTAGCCCAACATCACCCAACATAGCCCAACATAGCCCAACATCACCCAACATAGCCCAATGTAGCCCAACATCACTCAACATCGCCCAACATAGCCCAACATAGCCCAATGACACCAAAAACCCAGCAGGACTGCAGATGCACTGCATTGTGTTGTGTCTGTGGACATCAGCATGAAGTCATGTTAACTGTCAGTAGCAGACTGTATTCACCACATCTGCTCATTCTCATGAGGCCCAGAGGCTGCTGTAAAGATCACAGTTTCCACTATTAACTCATACTGTATCAAAGCTGGGCATAAGGCCTGATGTTGTGTTAGACAGCACTGGCTGTGCTGGCCAGGTAGCCAGATGAACTGCCAAGTCATGCAGCTAACAGAAACTAACAATCCAGAGAGCTGAGGATGCAATACTCAGTAATGAGCTGTTACTGCTGAATGATACTAGAGTCTAGTTTCCAGTATGAACACCACGTCTCTTACACTCTTACATGGAACCTTGAGATTCTCCATTATTGGAAAACCCTCAGGAAAGAAAAAATGCAAGGATTCTGGCTACTTTTGATCCAATTAATTTTATATCAAAACTTGAGCGAACAGGAAGTGGCGGGTCAAGTTCAAACCCCTCAGTTCCTGCAGCCATGACCTTTGACCTGCGGGTCCTTCTGGTGGTGATGAGGTTCTGAACCCCAGCCCTCCAAGGTCACAATCAACAACACAGACTTCGCAGAATAGAATATCGCCATTCTGTTGGTACTGCAAGGCCCCCTCGGAGACGGCGTACGTGTGTGTTGCCATGTGTGTTGCCGTGTGTCGTAGCGGCTGCTTGTTCCTCCTGGGAGGCACGTAGCTTGTTACAGGCCAGGTGTGGCCATTGCTTCCAATTCCTCCGTGGTTTCCTTGGTTACGGCCCGTTTGCCTTTGTTTGCGTTGGGCCGAGTTGAGAGGGGGCCCTCTCTCTCTCCCCGAGATGCCTCGTCCGCCTCGTGTCCCGGTGGGATGAGGTCAGCGTTGATAGGATCTAGACTCACTTATGACTGTGAGTCAAAACAGCCATTAAAGTGTATTTTCTTCCTTTTTCGCACTCTTGAACCTCTGTAGAACACACGTCACCTCCCTCCATAGAAAGGCTGTTCGTGCCCCAGCTATTGTTTCAGTGACACACATGCTGGTGTTGCAATGCGGAACAGGAGTAAACTCACACCCCACAGGCAGCTTTGAGAGACTCTCCAGATGATTCTGATCAGTTTCTGGGCTGTAATTTAAAACCCAACGATGACATTTAACATTGGAATGCTTGAGTTTAAACTGTAAGCACAACCTCTTTTACTATGTTGTTTATTTTTTTGGGTCAGGATTTCTGGCCAAAAATCGTGTGAGATGACATTCCAATAACCTTCACCGCGGTGTTTACGCAAATGAGTTTGGAAAAAATTCAATCACGTTTATTTGACATTTCAGGACACTACTGTGCAGTTAGAAGATAAACATGTCATTTTTGAAGAGGGCCTGAACGATGTCTACATATGAACACCACTAATATAGGGCTGTGCAGAGGACGAATGTGCCTGTTGTGTTACACAATGCGACGACAGATCGTTTAGGGTGGACCGGAATGAGCGGGGAGAATGATGAATGGGGAGAAAGAGGCAGAGAGAGGAATATACTTGTCAGGGGGACTCAGACTGTAAACTGGAAGCTAGCCCAGTCTTAGATGAGCTGCACAATGGTGTTAGAAGGCCCTGCGATGAGTGTCTCTGTGCTGTATGAGAGTGAGTGAGTGTGAATGTGTGTGCAGACAAAGCTCTGAAATGACCTTGGAAACACTCTTGTCTTCAAAGCCTTGTCCTCAAAAACACCCAAACACGCACACGCACACACACGCACACACACACATTGCCACAGAGAGACTTCCTGTATCAGCTGCACAGGTGTCTTATCAGGAAGCCTGCTTGCTTTGAGGATCAGTAGTGTGTGGAGGCATTCCACCCGTGCTTCAAAGCTGCCATTTTCCGTTTGCCTGGGAGTGTTTGAGCGTGTCTGCGCGTCCTTTCATGTGTGTGTCAGAGAGAGGAGAGGAGCAGGGGTACAGGACACTGACCTTTGTTGGTATTAACATAGCAGCGTTGGTCCAAGCCTTCATCACCCCACAACCTTCTCTCGTCATGTCCCCTCTCCTTTCACAGACCGCCTCCCCCAATAGTAATCCCTCCTTCCTGCTCAGCCCCCTCGGGCTTCAAATACAGGCCGTTCCATTTCATCCGGGGACACCCGTCCCTTCCTGATGACACGGACGTGCGTAGCTCTTCATGTTCAGAGGATCAGTGGATGACTAGAGAACACCCAGCTGTGTGTATGCGTGTGTGCATGTGTGGGGTTTGTGTGCATGTGTGTCTGTGTGTGTGTTGTGTGTGTATGTGTGCATGTGTGTGTTAGAGTTTAGGCTTTACTTTTTTTATTGTCCAGTCTGTACCTCAAACAGATGCACTAACCTCCATGTCAGGGAAGCGCTCAGAGGACCACCTGATAGAAGATAGAACTGGTGACCAACCTAACACACACACACACAAGGTTATGTAACGCCAAAGACCATAATAATATCTGTTACCTGGCCAGGCACAGAAGGCCCCTGAGACTGCAGTCCATGAATGAGACATGGAAGTCAAGAAACAGAGAGAGAGAGAGAGAGAGAGAGAGAGAGAGAGAGAGAGAGAGAGAGAGAGAGAGAGAGAGAGAGAGAGAGAGAGAGGGGTGAGTGTGTGAGGTAATTGAGTTAGGCCTGTGTGTGCGTGTGTCTGAAAGATGAGTGTTAGGTGTGTGTGTGTGTGTGATGAGTGAGTTAGGCATGTGTCTGTGTGTGGTTGCCACGGTAGGTAGTTATTATCAGCTTGATCTCTGACCTTAAGCAGTGCCTAACATGAGTGTTTACGGTGCATACTCATACATAAACATTCAGTGTACATCTGGTCTCTATACTTACACAATAACTCAACTGCAGAGTAATTATACAGGCTTGTCTTATAATTAAAATGTACTGAGCAAGACTGGAATGGCAACTTTGAACTTTTGAGATGTATGGGACCTGTAGCTGAATTGTGTGCGGTTGTGTGTAGGCTAGGTGAATATTATGTAGTTATGGTTAGATTAAGTGAATGTGTTGGTACGGTTAGGTAAAGTAAGAAGCTTGACTTTACTTTAATGAGTAAAACTGTTGGTCCAGTCAGGAGACTTAGGTCATGTTTAACACAACATTATTGAAGGTACAGACACATCATCTTGGCGGTGTGGTTCTTCTTTGAGACACCCCTCAGAGCTCAGACAGCCGTAAATTCCCCCTGACACATCAACAAAGACAGAACCAGGGGTGGAGGTTGGGGTGGAGGCTGGGGTGGAGGCTGGGATGGTGGCTGGGGTGGAGGCTGGGATGGAGGCTGGGGTGGAGGCTGGGGTGGTGGCTGGGGTGGAGGCTGGGGTGGTGGCTGGGGTGGTGGCTGAGGTGGTGGCTGGGGTGGAGGCTGGGATGGAGGCTGGGGTGGTGGCTGGGGTGGAGGCTGGGGTGGTGGCTGGGGTGGAGGCTGGGGTGGAGGCTGGGGTGGAGGCTGGGGTGGAGGCTGGGGTGGTGGAGGGAACAAAAAGTATGAATGAGATTTCCTGGTCTGACAGCGCCGTTAACATTGGAGAGGATGATTATGTCGTCCTATGACAGTGGTAATATGGACTGTGCAGTTCAACACAGTCTCCCGTCTGAACCAGTTCCTCTTGTTTTTTGAATGATGCAAGCGTAGTACAGTACGCGCTATTTACTAAGCTTCATTCTGCACACGCATGCATGCAAATACACACTTCCACACATTGCTCACATTCTGTTCATCAGAGACATGAGCCAGAACACATCATTATTTCGGCTACTCCTGAGTCTAACCCTTCCCTTCAACCAAACTCCTCTCCTTGCTCTCATCATCTTCTCTACCAGACTCCTTTTCCCTCCCTTTTCCCTCCCTCCCTCCCCACCTACTCTATCTACTCTGTCTTAGTCCACCCCCCCCCCCCCTCCACACACACAAACACACACACAGAATGAGGCGTGTGTGATGTGCGACAGCGGCTCCTCTGTCAAACAAGATGTCATCGCTGCCAGGTGAGTGACAGAACAATCCCTTCCCCCTCTCACCCCTCTCTCCCTTTCCCTGCCCCCCCCCCCCTGGTTAATAACAGCTCTGAGCATTCCGTGCATTACCACAGGGAGTTATGTTGAGTTATGTCTCAATTAGGCAGAGGAGGTGAAATTTCTGGAGGTCCATAAAGTTTGCCAAATGATGGAGTGTGTCCATGTGGAACATCGCGTTTCAGCTTGTAACAGAGTTACAGAGCCGAGGTCTAAAATGAGTCAGGATGTTCTCTCTGTGACAGTTACCCATGTCAGTGTTCACAGTTGAGCTGCTCAATCACTCACGGCGTGTTGTAATCAGAGAGAGGTGTATTTGTGTGTGGCCCAAATGGGAAAGCTGCATTTCAACAATCAAAATGTTTGATATTTGGACAAGACTACTTTATTGCAGTGTTTTAACTATACACAGATAGATGTACAGTCCCTTCCATGGCGACTTTGATTCGCAAGGAGAAGGAAGGATCAAGAAATCATCAGTGTGGTTCTAGTTAAAGGTGTGTGTGTGTGTGTGTGTGCGTGTGTGTGTGCGTGTGTGTGTGTGTGCGTGTGTGCGTGTGTGTGTGTGTGTGTGCGTGTGTGTGTGTGTGTGCGTGTGTGCCTGTGTGCGTGTATGCGTGTGTGTGTGTGTGCGTGTGTGCGTGTATGTGTGTGTGTGTGTGGTGGTCTAAGGGGATTTAGTGGAGTCTGTGTCGTCCGCCCTTCTCATGTCGTTAACCCCCTCGGGGATGCGCAGAGTGATGCCTTCCAACTCTTCCGTCAGACAAACCTGGCAACCCAGACGAGACCTGCGGAGGGGAAGAGGAGGGGGCAGCATAGCAGAGTAAGCATATTCACTCACCAGAGCAAAGCAATACACTCCATGTCACTTTACACTCTAACTTTAAAACCATATAAGTCGGCTCACAGAAGAGCAACGTGCAGTGCTGTCAGAGATGTCGGTGGAGCACTCTGGCCTTGACCTGGTAACACAACCCCTTCGATCCTGCACACACACACTCATTCTCTCTCTCACATACACTCTCTCTATCACACACACATCCGGACACACACAAACACTCTCTCACATGTACAGTCAGAGGCACCTCCGTGTCTTGGGGGAATTCCTTCAGTAACTAAGCTGGACCTTTGAGTAGATCCTTCCAGGGGATGAAGCTCATTCATGCATTCAGTCACTCCAGCTGAGACCACAGTCACGTTTCTAATGACACGCATCATCATCTTCATCCCCTCAGAGCGCTGTCAGGAACTCTAACTAACTTCACAACGGACCGAATACAGGCTACATTTGAGCTCAACCAATGGCAGAAGACCATTGCTGTACCATTAGGTCTGTTGTGATTGGCAGGGTTTCCAGTAAAGCTCTCTAATCTCACATGGCAACTCTTACCTTTTAATTACTATTGGCTCTGACCCTTGCAGAGGTCAGGTGACCTGTCACTCACATGGCAGTTAGAACCTGGATCCTCCACATGCTCACCTTACTGTGTCTGTAGAGGGGGTTGGTGTGTGTGAATGTGTTTGTTGAAATGTGTATTTATGTGTGTTAATGTGTGAATGTGTACGTGTGTGTGTGTATGTGCAGGAAATCCGGGATTTCTAATGTGCTTATGTTAATCATCTTCAGTAGATCAGCTATTGCCTTATTATCTGTTCATGTAATCTGTCTTACAGTAATATTTATTCAAATGCATTCCTACTGTAACCTATATTGTGTACAGTGAGGACATACACAGGTCTATGATGTAATATCCGCCTGACTGGATAACAAACATCTGTTTGCTGTGAGTTATCTTTGTTTTTCCCTATTTCCCTACACATACCGACCTCTGACCTCCATGCCTCAGAGGGAGTGACCCTGCTATATCACCGTTTCTCTGTAACTGGTCATTTTTCTTGTTGGGGTGTCCGTTAACTCTCTCCAATCAGCTGGTTTCTTAATCCTGATACGCTGTTCCAGCGAAGACGAACAAAACCTTTTTTCCACATGGTGTGTGTGTACGTGTGTTAGTGTGTGTGTGTGAGTGTATGAGAGCGTGTGTGTATGTGTGTGAGTGTGTTAGTGTGTATGCGTGTGAGTGTGTGTATGTGTGTTAGTGTGTGAGTCTGTGAGTATCTGCGTGAGTGCGTGAGTGTGTGTGTGTGTATGAGAGCGGGTTTGTGTATGTGTGTTAGTGTGTGAGTGTGTTGTTAGTGTGTGAGTGTCTGTGTGAGTGCGTGAGTGTGTGTGTGTGAGTGTCTGTGTGATTGGGAGTGTGTGAGTGTGTGTGTGAGCCTCACGTGTCTGTGAGTCCATAGGCCAGGTCCAGCATGTCCATCTCCTCGTCAGCCACGTTCCCTAGCTGGTCATACACCTGCTGGTCCAGAATCAGGTGACAGGTGGAGCAAGCCAGGGTCCCCTCACACGCGCCTGGACACACACACACACAGACAGACACACACACACACACACAGACAGACACACACACACACACAGACAGACACACACACAGCCACACACTCTCTGTTATTTTTCTTTTATCAGTTGCAACTCCTCAACTCCCAGCAGCAGCATACCTGATCTACCCAGTTGAAGCAGTGTTGGCTGTAGGAGGATTAAACACACAGGTGACAGCAGTGTTATCTGCAGTGTTATCTGCTCAAACAGAGTAAACATGACAGAATCCATCCAATAGGAATGTGCTTCCTGTGTGCGAAAGTGAAGTGTTGCCGTGCAGAGAGAGTTCAGCCCGTTGACTTCACAATCACAACATTCTGAATTACGACGATGTGTAAGGCTCTCATAAAGCGTTTGACGTCATTCAATAAAATAAATATAAACATTTCAGTGGAAAAGCCACAACCAAGTTGTATCTGTTTCCTGATTGGTCTGTGCCTTCGTGGCGTCTGTTTTTCTCGCTGGTAACGTTCTACTTGAGAGGGATGAGCCCCACTGGACCCAGGATCCCTCTACTGCTGACTTCCTGTCAGGTCGGCCTCGGAGAACAGGGAGCTCTAGAACACTACAACATTCTAGAAGGTTCTAGAAGCACGCCTGGACGTATTTGAAGATGACGGGTTCATACAGGCAGCCAACCTACCTTCTCCGGACAGTTCTTCACATTTACAAACGCTTGTGGTGAACATGGCACACTGCAACGATTTGGCTGCAGGGACAAGAGGCAATTGAGAAGAGGGCAGGAGGGGAGAACAGGAAAAGGGGAGAGGAGAGGGGAGGGGGTGAAGCAGAGGAGAGGTAGGAAGGGGGAGGAGAGAAGAGAGTAAACGTGTGGAAGCGAAGGTGTGAGCGAGGGGAGAGAGAGGGTAAGTGATGGTGAGAGGAGAGGGTGTAAGTGGGGAGGAGAGGAGATGGGGAGGAGAGGGGAGGGAGGAGAGGAGAGGAGAGGAGAGGAGAGGAGAGGAGAGGGGAGGGAGGGAGGGAAGGGGGAAGACAGCAAGTCCAAAAAACATCCAACACACCCATGCCTTGACCCGGCCCAAAAAACAGGCTGTAAAAATCACCTCAGTCAAACAAACATGTTACATTCCAAACCGTTTCCCAGAATTCCACCAGACTGAATGTGGAGAATGTTATCTGAATGGTGTGGTTTCCAAATGGCCTCATGGAGGTCTGAGGGAGATGGAGGGAGAGCAGAAACCCTCTCACACCTTGATTCTGATTCTGACCACCCAGACATTCCTCTCACTAATCAGCTGGTCCTGGTAGGGCAGCTATGTTAGCTGGGAATGCTAGGCTAGCGGCTGTAGGTTAGTTAGCTTAATTGGGTTAGCTAGGTTAACTGGGTTAGCCGAGTTTGCTAATGTGCGTTAGCTGAGTTAGCTGACGTATGGCTGAAAAGGTCACAATTCTGTTGCCTTGTTCGTCATCAAGTCACAGCCTTTTTAAACATTGATTTTATTCATTAAAACCTGTCCGCTCTGGATCTGGTTCTGTCCTGTTTAAGAAACATCTAGATACTTTTCATGTGCAGGAGAGAGATCTGATCTGATCCTAAACCCTAACCTAACCCCCTAGGGGACAGATAGAGAGGGAGATAAAGAGACGGAAAAAAAGACAGAAAGGGAGAGAGACTGAGAGAGAACGAGAGAGAGATATAGCAGTGAGACAGTCAGGTCAAAGGTGTAATTTGTCATGAAACAGATAAAAGCTAGCAGGATGGGGTGGTGTGTGTGTTTGGGTGGGACCTGCATATAGAATCACACATTTTTTCACCTCTTTGTCAAGTGAATTATTTAATCTAATTTGTCAATAGGCAATGTTCAGAACAATAACATTGTGTGTCGGTACAAAATTGACAATGGCAAACCTTCCAGCCTGAGATTTATAGACTGGCAAGTCATAAAAGGTGGGTTGTGTTATTGTTGGCTAGAAACCCCAGATAAACTGGCAAAGAAACACTGTTGATATTGTGGGAAGAAGTATTGCCTAGGCAAGAATTGGACTAGTACTGACTCAACAAACTCCTCAAAGCAAAACACTCAAACACACACACACACACACACACACAGGACTGTAGCAGGTAGCTTCAGATAACCAAGTCCACCTTGACATCCCCTGTAGCAGTCCTGTAGCTCAGTCTTGAAAATGTTGCCAAGTCAAACAAAGGCAGGACATTAGAAAACAAAACATTTGTGTCAAAGGCCAGGCCAATGAAAATCTGTGGAGGTTAATGTAAGGTTAGCATGTAAAATACCATCTTCTTGAACAGAATTCTGTTCATTATTTTATTGGCGTTAATTGGTGTTTATCTTGTACATGTATCATTGAGATAGCTATAAAACTGTCCAAAATGTTGGAAATAACAACACATTTCTGTATTGAGTTCCTACTGGTCATCGTATGGAATGAGACCAATCCTCCTATTGGTCAGAGTCAACCTATCAAGTATTCTACAGATACACCTATCATAGGGATGTTTTTACACTAAGTTTATCTACACGAATACGAAGGCATGCCCACACTTTCTAACCCATTACTGCTATGGTCTTAGATTTGGTCCACTTGGCTAGCTAGTAATCTATTTATTACAGTAAGGTAACTAACTAGTAGCTAACCAACATTACTAAACTATCTATATAAACTTTTTAAAATAACAAAGATGTTTTGGCTGATGTATCAGACATACCTGCTTGATAACAGGTAGAAGGTAAACCAGGTAAACTGAACGTTGGCACCTTGTCAACAGAGCAAGAAGGTGCAAACAGGACCATGGTCTCCGAGCAACAACAGCTGCCCTGAGGTCCTAGAAGTGCCACTTTTCAGCTCAAGTTTGCACTTCTAGGTGTTGGTTGCACACTTTTATTTCTGAGTACACAACAGGCTTTTATAGCATAGAGATGTGTGTATCTATTGCTAATACCCAACATTACTCACCTTGCTACTATGTAAACCACACACGGAGGGATCAAGTAAGACTTCATCTTTGATGCTGTATCATTTGTTAATATTTATTTATGTTCCCACACATGTAGATTTGAGAGACCCGGGTTATAATCCCTGTCCCAGACCCATAGAGAGAGGGAGGGAGAGAGAGAGAGAGGGGGGGGGGGGGGGGGTGGAGAGAGAAAGTGAGAGAGTGTGTAAGAGAGAGAGGGAGAGATAGAAAGAGTGTGTGTGTGTTTGAGAGAGAGAGAGTGTGAGAGAGAGAGGATAGAGAGAGAGAGGATAGAGAGAGAGAGGATAGAGAGAGAGAGAGAGAGAGAGAGAGAGATGAGAGAGAGAGAGAGAGAGAGAGAGAGAGAGAGAGAGAGAGAGAGAGAGAGAGAGAGAGAGAGAGAGAGAGAGAGAGAGAGAGAGAGAGAAAGAGAGAGAGAGAGAGAGAGAGGGAGAGGGGTAGGGCTAACCCTGGGCAGGCTCCGTTGAGAGTTTTCTCCAGGACTCTTTATCCCAGTACAAGGGGTTATGGCACCCGTTCTGAGAAAGCTTTAGAAGGCCATGTTGACCAACGAGAAACCTCTCTTATACATTCCTACATGTGTCTACTATAGCACCTTAACCAGCACTTTCTGTTCTTAGTTCTTTTCTCTATCACTCTCCCTACCTCTCTCTTGCCCTCCCCCATTTTCTTTCTTTCTCTCTTTCTCTTACACCCTCTCTGATGGATCCCAGGACTGCAGATATTATCAACCCAATACCAAAATAGGAGCGACATTCAGCAGGGAGAGGAGAGGAGAGAAAAGGAGAGGAGAGAGAAAAGGAGACTTTTGGGAGCATCTTGGATACACCTTTTCCTCCCACCCCAACTCTCTCTGTCTGTGTTTCCACAATGTTCCCCTGCTCTCCATAGCTCCATCCCCCCTCTCTCTCCCTCTCTCATCCCCCCTCTCTCTCACTCTCTCATCCCCCCCTCTCTCCCCTCTCTCATCCCCCCCTTTCTCTCCCCTCTCTCATCCCCCCCTCTCTCTCCCTCTCTCATCCCCCCCTCTCTCTCCCTCTCTCACCCCCCCCCTCTCTCCCTCTCTCATCCCCCCTCTCTCTCCATAGCTCCATCCCCCCTCTCTCTCCCTCTCTCATCCCCCCTCTCTCTCACTCTCTCATCCCCCCCTCTCTCCCTCTCTCATCCCCCCCTCTCTCTCCCTCTCTCATCCCCCCCTCTCTCTCCCTCTCTCATCCCCCCCTCTCTCTCCCTCTCTCATCCACCCCTCTCTCTCCCTCTCTCATCCCCCCTCTCTCTCCTCTCTCATCCCCCCCTCTCTCTCCCTCTCTCATCCCCCCTCTCTCTCCCTCTCTAATCCCCCCCTCTTTCTCCCCTCTCTCATCCCCCCTCCTCCCCCTCTCAGCCATGGAACCACTATAGACCAGGGCAGCATTTTAGTACATTCTAGAACCCCATTCTGACTGACACCAGGTCGACCTCACCACTAGACCTAATATGGGCATTACCTAATGGCTTCCTATGATATCTATATCAACTCCTGATTTCCTGTTGGGAACTGTGTCACCCTGTCCCCTTCCATTGCAGACACTGCGCCTTCTACTTGAAAACGACAGAATGGAACTACAGAAAACAATAATGAGTATAAACTGGAATTATAATCTATATTGCAGATGTTCCTTTGAACTCGAGTCTTCAGTAAGTTAAGAGTAGAGGAAGCTGCCTTCATGGTTGGATGATCATGTGATGCAGAGCCTTCTTACCAAAGCCATCAAAGTCCAACTTCTGGTTGACCACACATCCAGCAGTGTGTCGCCAGCGTTGCCCGAGCCTGAGATCTTAAATCCGGCCGGGGTGACAAACTGAACTGTCACTTTTTTTGCAGACCTGCCGGCCAGAGAGAGATGGTCACACACATAACTCAGCCAGAAAGCTCATTTAATCAGGTATTTCTGAATGGATAGAATTCTCTTTATCTCTCTATCTCTTACTCCCTCTCTCTCACTCTCCCTCTCTCTCCCGGTCCTGCTCTGTCTGCCCCTTTCTCTCACTCTGATTCTCTCTCTCCCTTTCACCTCTATCTCTGTCTCTCTCTCTCCCCTCTCTCTCTGTCTCACTCTGTCTCTGTCTCTCAAATAAACACACACAACACAATTGTGACTTTTACAAAGACAGTGTTTCTGTGTGGAGAGCAGAGATTGTCTGTCTGGTTTACAAAGCTGTAGAGTATACCCTCTCACTCAGCAGATACCTTCATGGGGTTTAATGGAGTTCATACTGAGAGTTTAATAATGGGCATTACTCATGTCCCTTCCCCTAAAGCTAACACTGCCCCCTTTGTGAACAAAATCACAAGCTATACAATACCAATGTGCAATCTGAAGTTAAGCAATCTCATTTTTTCTCAAACCCCAATTTGTATATATTGGCCAACAGATCTATGAGTTAAACAACATGAAATAAACATGAAAACTTCATGAAATCCTTCATCGTTTCTTTTCTCAACAGAGCAAAATTGGAATGAAGCATCAAAGTGATGCTTTGCTGCCCTCTTGTGCCCATTAGTTAGAACTACACTCTGACACGTGACGATGTTGGACAGAGATTAACTGTGCATCTGAAGCAGCATCTGGTAAACACTGCACATTACACTACAAATACTATGGTAACAACGTATCAAATCTGTATAATTTGACTGTACAAGCCAGTGTTAATTTAACACCAGGAGTGTTTATAGAGGTCAGTATGGACCTGCAGTATATTTACATTTAGTCATTTAGCAGACGCTCTTATCCAGAGCGACTTACAGTAAGTACAGGGACATTCCCCCGAGGCAAGTAGGGTGAAGTGCCTTGCCCAAGGACACAAGGTCATTTGGCACGGCCGGGAAACGAACTGGCAACCTTCTGATTACTAGCCCGCTTCCCTCACCGCTCAGCCACCTGACTCCCTATATAAACACTCAGGCCCAGTTTCCCACACATGGATTAAGCAAAGTAAGAGAACATGAAGATCATTGAAAACGTTTTTAGTCAAGGAGAAGGCTTGATCCATGTCTGGGAAACTGGGCCTCAATGAGTAAAACGAACACTCCTGGTTGTAAATGAACAATTAGAAATGTTCCGTGTGCTGTCTGTTGGTATGTGTGTGTGTGTGTGTGTGTGTGTGTGTGTTTCTCTGCCCTACTCCTACCTGCCCCTGTAGAGTTGTGTGCACCATGTTCAACAGTAGTGCTTCTCAATCTAAAGAAGGCATTACAAGTGCCAGTCTCCACACAGCCATGCAAAACCTACACAGAACTCCTCCCAGGTTAGGCGGATCATTGTCACATCAGGTAGCAAAGGTGGGGCATTAATCCTAGCATTAACTTGTGCAACCTAACCTTAACCTGAGAAGATCATATAACCTAGAGTGACTCTGTGCTCTGGCCTTGGAACAGCTCAAAGTCCTCCACAGGATGTGTCTGAACTGCTGTTCGGCAGGTCATGATTAAACAACCTATTTTCAATAATATAATTGGTATTTGTCTTTCTCCGGAATGATTTGAACCAGAAAACCCAGTAGAATACTAATTTTACAGGAACAACACGGGTTACATCAAAGTCTACCCTAATAGCCTACATAATGAATTATCGAAATATCCCAATATTTCCCAAAGTAGGATTAGCTAAACTGTATCTAGTAGTGTAAATATGTAGGCTATTGCAGGTTAAGTTCAAAACTGATATTTCAAAAGGGATGTCCTCTCTAGTGTGGTATTTTTACTTTGTCTGAGCTTTGTCTGAGTTTCCCCTGTGCTCCGCACCTGACGAAGTATTCATGAACTGCGCTGGATTTCTTTATTTCACCCTTGCCCGACGGAAAACAGCTTAGCTTTCAATTCAATTAGATAAAATGTACTCAATTCAAAGAGTTAGCCCACACTAGTATCCAGGAGGTAGGTATTCAAGGGTTTATTGTTCTGTTTTATCAACACTCTCTTGAATGAGCTCTCTAGAATTATAATAATGACTTCTGACCTTGACCTTGGGCTAGATAAGTTTTCATCACAGCTGTAATTAGACGATAAGATTTAACTTACAAATAAACTGTGATATGAAGACCAACGCTTTACAATCCTTGTTTAAATACAGTTGAAAGCGGACTCTGTTTTGGAAACTACGAAATAAAGGCGTCTTTGTCAGATTATCTAACATGTGCACAAAAAAACTGATTAGCGGGTTTAATCCAAGCTTTCACTGCTGAAATTCCAGAAAACAGAACAATGCATGGGTTAGGCTATTAGGTTCACATACTGCATCATCTCAATTCCATTTTAAGGGGAAATTTAACGAGGCCAAATTGCCCCACGCTTGCCGCAATATGAACACTGCTTCATAACATCTGGTGAAATTCCCAAATGCCGAAGTCATACTACTAGCCTATATGTTTGTGAGATGCTCCATATCGCCAACTACTCTGTCACTGAACACTGAGGACAAAAATATGAGAATGTTGAAAGTGGCGCGCCTTTCTGAATTCTATGAACTGTACTCGCGCCTACACTGAGTCCATGCCTGACATATGCTGTCATGACTAGCTTTCACATTCGTACATCTCAAATGGATTATTGTAAACATCGTATACTATAATACTATACAGTGTACACACCATACCTCATAGGATGAACGGATGTGCTTAACAGCACTTGGTTCCCGAGGAAAATTGATTGGAAGTTTGGAGACGTGCTGGAAACTCTAGGCGAGGCATTCATAGCTGCGCATTTCCTCCGGCCGCGAAAGAAACCGTTTAAAAGAGGTGAAAGTTTACGTGTAGCTGAAAAAACTGACATTTTGTCACGACTCGAATGATAAATTAAACAGACACATAAAAAAGTCAGAAGTTGTTGCTCTGACTAGAAAGTCTCTCCCGGTGCGTGCGTAATGACGGCGCTGTTATCACTGAGGAAAAAGTTTACTTCTCAGAGTTACTCAACAGATTATATGACGACGCTGCAGTAAATTGTACACTCTGCCAAAACAGGGCATCGGTGCTCCCTCTTAAACCTCTTTGGCATCAAACGGCAGTGTAGGTCTCCATCAGCTAAATCTCGCTCTTACGTAATGCTGAGCACGACCCTGTTCTCTCACGCTCTCATTGTATTTATAACATATCTGCCATGTTATGTATGCTGTTATCACATTTCTATACATAACATGTACTTATTTCCATACCGCTGTGTACCACTACATTTCTATATAGGCCTACGAGTGTCGGGCACAGGGTAAACCACTACCCTGCCCAGGAATTGGTGTGAGTTGGTTTCCAGGTTGGGAAATATAAAGTGTACCCTTACTGTTCCACATCATGTTTGTAACTCTGTATCAGTTTGTACCTCTGTACTAGTATCATTCATCTGCTTTATAATCCAACAGTTTGGGGATCAAGTGAGCAAAATCTTAGTCTTAAGGGTTGACCTTTGGCACCGTTGTCTAGCCACAGGCTGGGAATCTACGCTAGGATTATACTCGGCATGTTTAAGATTAGGACCCGAAGCCAATTACCTGCAGATGGAAAACTGCCATAGGGTTAGAGAATTGGGGGAATTATAACGTGTAGTAGGGTAACTTGGAGCTAGATAGTTTAGTAGAGTAGAGCAAAGTAAAGTAGAGTAGTAACACTTGGTTGAGAGTTGATATGGGAACCAGGTTCCCATATCATATAGGGAGCCACACAGCAAAATCAGCAGTGTTAATTCAACACCAATAGAGTTAAATTCAACACTTTTAAAGTGTCTATATTGGTCCACACTATTTTGAGTTAAAACTACACTTTTAAAAGTGTTAAATGGGCAACACTGTGATAGAGTTGCAGCAACTCTCTCAATAGTTGACATTTAACACCAGTCAACACAGGCCAGTGTTGAATTTACCCAACACTAGTGTTCAGTGTCAGAATTTAACACTATCTGTATTTTCTGTTTTAACACCGACTAGAGTTGCTGCTATGTAACACTATAGGGGATTTAAAATTAAACTCTGTATTTTACTCTTGTAGAGTTGATTTATATATTTTTTTTTAAACACTGTAGGGAGTTATAATCCCTAATGCTATACATAGTACAATTTTACTTTTGAATTCAGTATATTCCTAGTACTTAACTATTACAAAGAAGAAACATATCAATACAGAAGTTTGTTCAAATAAAACTTGTATTTTCAAGCCCACCACAAACATAGCATTTGCTTTACAATCACATTTCTTAATTGGCAGCCTCAATAGCACAGGTCACACAAAACAATAGCACGGGTCACACAACATGGCAATGTGGCACAATGTATATTTTTTCATCCATCTCATTAGATAACTGTTTATCATAGGGTCTATAATAAATCAACTCATCAATAGAAATAACAGAATATGAATCATCCCTCTCCTCGATACAGTAGGCATTGAAGTGCTCATCAAAATAGAGAGTATCAACTGTGCAAGTCAAAATGAAAGCTTGATCTTCATTTATAATGATACTGGTGATCTTTCCAAAAACAGGAACTTCTATATTTGTTTTAATACAAACAAACATACCAATTTGATATTCGGTTCCATAGTTCTTCACCCAATTGGTAGTTGACACATTAGAGTATGCATTCACATTTAACATTGCAATTAAAGCCTCACCACCCTCCAAGCTATCAATCACTTCCTTCCTCACTGGACCAAACTCAAACCTCTGAAAATTAAAATTCTCCCAGTGATAAGCTAGCTGTCTCTGGTGTTGTTTGACCAATGCTTTTGTTATATTTTTGAAATTCTTGACGGATCTTTAAAAAAAATTGTGTTTGGCCTCGAACCTCATGCACCATACATGAAGGAGTGGGCCTATTTTACGAATACACCTTGGGTAATGGATCATAAAATGATGCTTTGGAATAAGTTTTTTATCAGGAAACAAAGATTTGAATAGCTTGTGATGATCATTAATTAAATGTTTCAGATAATATGTCATGCCGTTAGTAACAACTGGTGAAAACACTATATTCACAATTTGAAGCAAGAGGAGGAGCAGGTTCCAATAACTGTTATTTCTTTCAACTAGATCACCAAAAATGAGAGGAGAGTTTCGCACAAGGCACCATGACTGGATTGCATTCAATCCAAGATCTTTGCTCTCATCCATTTTCAACCCACTTGGCCGGTTTCTTCTCTCAGTGTAACCATAGTTGAAACCCTGAATTCTCTGTGACAATGATTCCAAAGATAGAAGTTTCTCCTTGATAAGGTATTGAAAGACCAGTTTTAATTCGTACTGCACTACACCTTCAAGAAGGTCGTGCATTAACTGCATCAACTGCATAGTTGTCAGAGATGTGAAAAAAACGCAATGTATTGAGCAAGCATGTCTTCTTGACACCATATGTTGTCACTAACATAGGATTTTCGTGTATAGCTGAACAATGTTCTGTATGGATGTTTTTTGTACGAAAAATCAAGCCAGGGTGATCTTCAGTGAAGACATGTTGAAACTCTGCCTTAGTGGTTAAACAAAATCTACAACAATATGTTGCAGAAAAAGACTCAACATAACCAAACAGCCCGTGTAAACCAAGGTTATCACCAGTTACTTGAATAACAGACCCTTGCAATGGTGAGTCAGAGAAAGGTACTTCTATTCCTTCATTTTCTAGTTGTTTAACATCATCAACGAGAGGCTTCAGTATTTCATCAAATCCATACTTTTTCAGGTCTTGTGAGTGAAAAAGAGCCACAACATGAATATTCATCAACACAGAATTAAATTTTGGGGGCAAGTTCCGCAATGTAAAGTATATACAACCAAGTTTGTGTATCCCCTTCTTCGATCCTAAGGGATTTGCGGTCTCGAAATCATCATAATACAGTTGTATCTGTAAAGCATGTTTTTGCTGGCAAAACAAATCTTTTTTTTAAAAGTATGAACCATCACATATATCTTTAAAAATACCTTCTTCCTCTTGTTTGGCCTGCAGGAAACTTTTACATATTTCACTATTTTTGAACATAGACTTCAGGGTTCCTAAGATGGGTACATACACAAACTTATCTGTTACAGGGATCTGATTGTAAACTCCTGTTGTTCGATCTCTACGTACATCAAATCGCACCCCAAGAACATACTCAACAGGCTCAACTATTTCCCACTTTTCCTTGAAATACTTCTGTCGTTTGGCTCCTGTATTTAAGACTGAGAAAGGATTTTGTAGTTCTTCAAAACAACTGTCTAGCCTTTTTTCAAAGTCTGTTCCTTGAATCTCTGAAGTATAGTTGAGAACTGCATCTCTCGCTTGACTATGAATGTCATTTACAACCTCTTCCATTGACCCTACCATTGCTTGGATAGTGCTCTCAGCAACACCTGATGATTGCAACTGTGCTACAACAGAACCACACATGTTTACCAAATGATGCTTGTCAACAGAGACCTTGGTGGTTACTGGAATGTCTGTGCAGGCTGCAGTTGAAGTTGAAGGCTCAAGTATTATTTGAGTGTCCATATTGTCAACAGTATTTGTTGAAACAGGGTCCCGGTGCAAACGAATAATGTGTTTCTTGAACCCTGAATAAGTGCAAAAGAACGAAGAACATCCCGGCTGTCCACATTTCAAACGTAATGTCTTTCCTGGATATAAACCATGGTAAAGTCTCAAATGCTGACAAAGCAACGCAGAACTTCTGTGGTGTAACTTGCAGATAAAACAAATCAACATATTTGTATCCAAGGATGTGTGTCACCTCAGATACTTGTGTTCAGCAGTCTTGCTCTGAGCTCCTTCACACGGGGACTTTCCTTGGTACTTCCCACATCAATGTTGAACACAGTGGTTTAGATGAATGTGTAGAAGCTGTTAAGGGATTCGTGGTAGTTAACACTGAAGATGAAGTGGGCCTTGAAGAGTTCATCGAAAGCTGCCAGGGACATCTGAGCCTTGCAAGGGATGGCCTTGTGGTCAACAATAACGTAGAATCTTTGGAGGTTGTTCTTCTGTTCACCGACACACAGGAGGATGGGCTGTCCTGGTTCCAAACTCTCAAGGAAGGTCTCAACACTGGCACCAATCTGAAAAACCAGAACCATGAGAAACCATTTTAGTGGTCCACTACATTACTAAACGTATGCGCCTCTTCACAAAAAGAGGCAATGTGAAAATAACTACATTAAAAAGCATACTAAAACATTGCATACCCTCAAATATCTCACAACATGTTTGACTGCTTGATGTGAGCTAATTTTAGGACTCTTCTTGGGTCCTTTTGCAGTAGGGGGAAGTAGGTGAATCAGAAGTAGGATGCTTGACAGGTCACTGTCCCAGCCTAGGGGGAAAGCAGAAGTAGAAGATTATAAGAAAGACTTGCATGTGAAAATAAATATATCCACATTAACCAGCCTCCTTCAAAATAATAGTCTGTGCTCTACCATTACAAAAAAAAAGGTACAATCACGGTTCATAATATAACGTTAGTACAACGAGTCACGATATCAACTTACTACAGTAGACTAGCTACTTAGCTAACTAACTAGCTCTAGCTACCCACATTAACCCAATCTACAGTGCGGAGTTGCAAACATGAACCTAATAGCTAATTGTCAATCTAAAAATAACAGTGTTACACTCATTGTGATTTAAGTTAATGTTACCTTCGGCAATTTTAGCCATGGCAGGACCAGTGTGTTGTTTATTCAAATTTCTTAATGAGAAAAAGATCACTATTCATCCCGGCTAAACCAGAGTCTTTGGCTAAACATTCTTTTATGCTATTCTGTTAGGCTAGCTAAACATGGTGAGCTGGATATCTAGCTAATGTTAACTAACCAACAAGGATACCTTTTCCAAAGTTAACGTTACCTGTAGAAATACACACTACTGGGTATACATTTTTTATGAATAGACATTTGCTTCGACATACTTACACACGAATCTTCCTAGTCACAGTTGGAATGATGTCCGAAAGTGTCCAGTCCACAGAAAAGAGTTGAGTGTCTGTCTGGCAACGACCGTTAGTCTCCCGCCTCTTTCAAACCATCACATGCATGCAGACTTCCGGGAGAAATGGTTTTTTCTATGGCTCTGGGTTCAAACCACCATCATTGCTATATTGGTCCAAACCAGTAAACAGTTCAACAATTTCACATTTTCCATTCAGTTCATATAATTAAATGTAATAATTTGCACGAGTCTTATGGAAGCAATCATGTAATTATTTGATCAAATTACCTATTTGTAAATGAAGTTTCAATGTGTGAAAAGACTGGTCATATGGAAACTGGAGAATGTGTTGTGGCCAAGTGGGGCATAATAACGGCTTCACCGCTAGATGGCGCTGTTAAATCACCTGTATGAGTCACGGCGACGAGAATACGGTGGTCTCCGTGTGTGAGTCAGCCACTTCATTACAGTATGGTTACAAGGTGTCAGATAACGCACCACACATGTGGCTTTCAGTCATGACAGTTATGTAGCCTTGAGGTGAAATAACTACGTGAAACCCGTAGACCACAGTGAGTGAACAATGAACCACAGCCAACACCTGGAGATGTGAGTCAAGCGTGAACGTAAAAGCATGAGTAACCCGGTGACAGAGAACCTTGAAATGAGATAAAAGCTCTTTGGTTTGATAAGACACATGGGCAAGTTTGGTCATTTGGGCTAACTGCTTCGTCAACTTCATTTGTCTACAATCATCAAGGCCAGTTCATCAATCACTGAATTCATGTGGAGAAAACAGGTTGCGTGGTATAAATAGATCATGATTCAGCAATGTCGTCTGTAGCTTAATCTACATAAAGTTGACAGACATGTAGAGTGCGATGACAAAAACTGCACTCTGCGCACGTGGGGATATCTATCTAGGCATTGACTCATTACATGTAGGCCTATATATATTCTATGTCATGTTTAATGTAGGCTACGTCTAGCCTATGTCTAATTGTACAATTTTTTTAAGCTTCAGACATTCCTTTATTCATGATATTTGAGTTATCAATAAGCAGCCATCAATGATTCAGTAAATGTATTTCGACGCAAGATGTTTAGGTGATAAACTGTTGTGTGTAGGTGTGTGTTCCATTCCCAACCAGTGTATAGGTGAGCTGGGTATAGATAATATACCCCCCCCCCCCCCCCCATCCCAATAGCATCAAATGAGCCACGCCCCGTACGGTAAGAGTCCGACGGCCATATTGACTATATGCACCTCTTCCCCCGGTGGTGGAACGAGCAGTGGAGTCTCTTCTAACATAGGTTACATCAAGGTGCATACCTTGCCCGGGAATAACGGAGCAGCCTATCTAACGGGAAACCAGGCTATATTTGTTTCGTTGGACATAAAAGTAGGTGCGTCGTTGACCGGGGAACATTTCCTGTTATATCAAGGGAGCTTCGTCTGAGGTGAGTTTGTGGTGCTTTTCGATGGTCTTATACTCATCTTTAATGTGAGGAAGGTTTGCTTTGGGTTCGGAAGTGTAAAGTCTAGTGGACATTACGATTGTCTCTTACCAGACCAACCATTTGCATGAATGGAGATAGCCTACGCTTTGCGTTAGGCTACAATTATCTACCTTGTGAAAGCAAATGTAAAACATTTGACGGATTTACCGCAAAATGACAAACGGTGCACAGGTTATTTAGCTTGACTATAATTTGTATACACTAAAATACCATAAAAGAAATAGGGGCAATGCAATGGGCGCTGCTTCACGAACGCTAAAATGACCCGTGTTTAATTTTAGCCGACATGGTTAGTTCCCTAATTAATTAGACATATGCTACTTATAGCACAAGGCTATGACTTAGGCTACCACTGTTGCCCTCCTACGGTGCTCACCGCAAAAAAACTCATTTGCATCTCATTATTTTTAAACAAGTCATTCTTCCTACTAAACTAATTACTGTTTTTTTTAATGACAGTTATGGGTTGTCTCCTGATAAAGGCATGGCAGAAACTGTTTTCAGGGTGGTCTGCAACTTTGTTACAAGTGTAGTCAACGCGCCTTTTTTGAGCAAAGTTATTACAGCAGGACGGCACCAGGCCAGGCCCATTAATGTGGCTCATTTGACGAAAGAATCCTTCGAAATGTCCTAAGGTTGTTATAATAGCCAACTGCTAGTAATTGAGGTCGCTTAATCAGAAGCTAGCACACATCCATTCTTCAACTTAAAACGGTTTTGTTAACAACTTTGAGGCAAATTATTATCACCGCTACGTGCGCTAGTGCGCGTCGTGGACTGTCGGGTTCTCCGCGTCTCCATCTGGCAGAAACAGATGCTGTGATGACGTTTGATATTTAGGCCTCTTGATTGGCCCGGTTTGAGGGAGATTCTGTTTTGATGGGCCACTTGCCTAGTCACTCACACCGCCTGTTGCTCATAGTTCATTCCCCCAGAGCACAGGACTGTCAATGAGATTCTTTCTATTCCAAGTCTTATATTTATATTTTAGAAGACCCACAGTTTATACCCAGGAACGCCTCTCCTATAGATGTGTTGATCTACATGCATTAATTAAATTACTCCCAATATAAATTGTGTGCCTTGTCATAATTTTATCGACATTTAGCCTACCTTTCCAATTCTATTTTCAGGATGTTATGAAAGAAGGTTTAGGTGTTGCGTTAGATAATATGCTATGTAACACTGGGTGCGTTATACGCCGAAGTGTGACCCACATTGCAGACAGTGTCACAGACGAATGCTATCTGGTTACGGTGGCGTTGCCTGGTTGGGTTACTCCCGCGGTACGGCCTCGGCCCCAGGGGAAGCCCATCTCCGTGGCTGCGTGCGGAGCGCCAGCTGAAACGGAACAGCGTTCACTCAGGAAATTACTAAGTGTAGGAGGACGGCACCAAGCCAGGCCCAGGTCTGGAGGCTGTGTAGAAGCCGAGTTTGAAGGATGTGTAGAGGCAGAATGGAGGCTGTGTATGCTAGTTGGAGGTTGTGTGGAGGCTGAGTTTGGAGTCTGTGTAGCGAATGTGGAGGCCCAGTTTGTAGACAGTGTAGAGAGAACAACTGCAGCATGATGTTGTCACAGCTGCTAGTGGAGGTGCGAGCACACGCACACACACACACACACACACACACACGCACACACACACTGACCCTAGTATTGAGAAGCAGTGAGAGTGTGAATGGAGAGTGTGAAGGAAAACAGGATTATCCCGATGCCCGCTATGTGAACTGAGGCCTCATATAACCAGCCTGCTAGAGATGTGTAAAATACTGCAAAAGGCCAAACAAGTAAGAAAGGAGAAGTAGAGGAAGAAGAGATGAATGAAAGAGAAGCAATGGAAGGAGAGAGGGGCGAAAGAGAGGTAAGAGAGCTGAGTGAAAGAGAAACGAGGAGAGAGTTGTGAGCGAGAGTAATCTGTGCTGAACAAAGCCTGTTTTCTTCTGCATGAACGATAACCTGAAAGCCATATCCAATTGAGAGTGAACCTCCGACACACACACACACGTGCACACACACACACACGTGCACACACACACACACACACACGTGCACACAGCCTCTCAGCGTTATTAGTGTGAGTGTGCAGTACCTGTGTCCTATTGACTCTGGATATTATCAACAACCTGGAAGGTTACAATGGCCTCTAGGTGGGTGTGGAGGTCATTCCCCCATCCAGAGGTCATTACCTTCCATCCAGACTGAAGCTTCTTGTTCGATAAGGGAGGTTACGTAACAGCCAAGTGATCATCTCTGAGGCTGGATCTAAGTGTGGATCTGTGGGCATCTGTGAAGCCCTCTGACATTGCTTGCGTGTGAAAAATGCTTCACAGATAAAAGGTTTATTTGATTTGAAATAGCCAGTCAGCAGGTCCCTTCTCAAATGCCCTCTCAAAGTTTCTTGTCTTAAATATTGAGAAACAGAGGCCCTCTCAAGTAAATATAGAGCGAGGAGCTAAAAGGCCAAGTAGTGTTGTCTATTTGAGACGCAGAGATAATGCACGCCATGTTCCCACCAGAATGTCCTGTATGCTCACTATAACATGAGCAGTGATATCTAGGTAGGGGACGGTGCAGGGTGGAGAGGAGCCTGGTGAACTGACAGCATGCTCCCTAGCTCACAGCATGCTGCAACACCGGGAAGGTGGACAGAAATACTGGAGAGAGAAAGAGACGAGCTGTAGGTCTCACACTGTGACCCGGTATCACATCAGAAGGAGCTTCTGATCTCTCCCAGGCTCAGTGCTTCGTCTGCTCAGGGGCTGGTATTGTTACAGACCTCTGGTATTGCCTCCGCTCAGGTGTATAATGGGGTAGCTCTCTCTCGCTCTCTCTCGCTCTCTCTCTCTATCTCTCACTCTCACTATCTCTCTCCCACACTCTTTCTCTTTTTGTCTCTCTTACTTTCTCTGTTTCTCATCCCCTCTCTGATTCTTCCTCTATCCCCCTCCCTCTCAAGCTTTCTCCATCTCTCTCTCTCTCTTGCCTTTTTTAATCTCTTGCTCTCCCTCTTACTCTCCCTCTCACTCTCTCGCTCCATATCTTTCTCTCCTTCTGGAGTCTATTTCCCCAGCCTTGCCAGGGTACCAGTGAGAGTCATTTTACCTTCCCTCAGCTAAACCGGCACCTCATTTCCTTAACACACGCACACACAGGCTTGCCAGAGCCCTAAGCAGTGGTACAGGCTATCACATCGCTGCACAGCCTCCTCTCATTACTGAATTAGGAGACACTATTTCTGGCTCTGCTAGTCTCAGAACTGGTTGAGGGAGGAATACTTCATCCATCCTCCATCCAACCATGCTCTGTCTCTTACTCACTCACTCATTCACTCACTCTCTCTCTCTCTCTCTCTCTCTCTCTCTCTCTCACACACACACACACACACACACACACACACGCACACTCACACACAGTCCCGGGCACAGCGCGTGTTACAGTAATAACACTTCAATAAAAGAAACCTTGGTGAAGTGTCCTTCTCTCTCTCCTTCTCACTCTATCTCCCCTTATTGTTCACTGTTGTTCACCATGTTGACTCAGGTGTTGACAGTGCCTATGTTGTTGTCACCAGCCTGTTGTTGTTGTTGTTGGCAGGCGCTGGAGCCCAGAGGAAGGGGATCGAGACGGAGGACGACTTTTTCTTTTTTTCTCAAAAGGGGACGGGCGGAGAGAGGAGGAAGATGCCCAAACCGGTAAGACACCCTCCCCTCCCTCCTCACCCTCCCCTCCCTCCTCACCCTCCCTCCTCACCCTCCCCTCCCTCCTCACCCTCCTCACCCTCCCCTCCCTCCTCACCCTCCCCACCCTCCTCACCTTCCCCTCCCTCCCCACCCTCCTCACCCTCCCCTCCCTCCTCACCCTCCCCTCCCTCCTCACCCTCCCTCCTCACCCTCCCCTCCCTCCTCACCCTCCCCTCCCTCCCCTCCCTCCTCACCCTCCCCTCCCTCCCCACCCTCCTCACCCTCCCCTCCCTCCTCACCCTCCCCTCCCTCCCCTCCTTCCTCACCCTCCCCTCCCTCCTCACCCTCCCCACCCTCCTCACCTTCCCCTCCCTCCCCACCCTCCTCACCCTCCCCTCCCTCCTCACCCTCCCCTCCCTCCTCACCCTCCCTCCTCACCCTCCCCTCCCTCCTCACCCTCCCCTCCCTCCCCTCCCTCCTCACCCTCCCCTCCCTCCCCACCCTCCTCACCCTCCCCTCCCTCCTCACCCTCCCCTCCCTCCCCTCCTTCCTCACCCTCCTCTCTCTCCCCAGCTGAGAGGGAGGAGGACTTCAGGAGGGGGAAGAGCACAGGTCCCCAGACACTCTCCACAGTCCCACTTTTGTCACTACACCTCAGTCACTGTCACAGACGCTGTAATTGCAGACACAGGAAACAGCACATCTAAGTAGACACCACACACACACACACACACACACACATTATTGCACTTCTTTGTATGGATGCACTGATTAATCGGTCAGCAATTGGTATTGGCAGATTACAGGCCAAAAAAACAATGTTATCTGCCAACAAAATTGCAGAATTGCCAATTGTAAAATATGTTGTACAAAAAAATCTAAAGGAGGCAGTTCATTAAAAACTTTAAACACTCACAGAGGTAAGTTTTCCATTGCAGGAAATAAATGTTTCAGCTTTTTAGACGGGTTTCCCTTTCAGTAAAAAAAATAATACACATATGTCCAATTGGTTGCTTTTTATCCTATGTCTGCATGAGGTACAAGTATTTTCTCATTCAAATATATGGAAAAACTAGAGAGGGTACAATTTCTGGGGAAATTGTAGGGTGTGCTTGCTTGCGTCGGTTGCACAGGGGTCCGTTTTTGAATGACATTTTTACAACTGATATTTCTGTATATTTTATATAAAAATGCATACTTATTATTTATAAAGATGACATAGATTTAAAAGCTTTTTTTTTTTGCTGCTCATTTACAACTGAAAATACGAGTGAAGTGTAGAATGAAATAGATGTCTTCTCATTTCCCCTGCAAGAGGCAGCCTCATCGTTGAAACAAAACGAATAAATTGGGCAGACCGGTGTAAAAATGGACCTAATCTCTATGATTTAAACGTCATTTTAAGTTTTTCCCTTCTCGTGATATTTTCAGGCATTTAGCCTACTCATTGCATTCATTCATTAATAAAGAACCCCCTTTGAAGATTATTCTACGACGTTACCCGGCAGTAGAAGATGGAATCGCGATTCAAACAGTACTATCTGCTAACTGAAAATATGCCCCCCAAAACGTAAATAAGCTTGACATTTATTTAGTGGAAAATCGCTCAATTAATAAAAAGCTCACTGGTAGCGATCATTGTCAGTAACAACGCAAAATGCGATATAGCCCTGTGTGGAGAAGCTGCCCCGGTAAATTGTACTACTACGGTACAGTACTAGACTACTGCTGTGTTCGTCTTGGTAGCGATTGCGTTGGTTGAATTGGATTTAACGTTCCGTTGTACGGTTTAAGCTGAAATTAATTATTTTCATGAACAGATTGACAACGTTTAGGCTGTGGCAATGAAGTTCAGGTTAGTAGTTAGATAGACTTTTGATTTAAGTAAGGGGAGTGCCGAACATGTTCTGTCGCCGTTTGACTTCCTAAACAGCTGTGTAGTGTAGATGTTTTTGTAGTGTGTCTCACGTAAGCTACAGCGTTGCAATGAGCAACACTGGTTTGAAACCACAGGTAATGATAATTTCACCAACAAATCGTTTACTTGTAATGTAATGTCATAGTAAATCCTACAAAGAAAATGTATTTGTGAGGAATATTTATTTTAACGATTGAAAACAGATGCATCATAGACCACTGTGGTGTGTTGCCCGGGCAACAGAGGCTAATGTCATGCTAATGCTTCAGTGAAATAGTAGACTACCGTTTCCGAAAGTAGATGTGGGCCTACTTCCTTAATAATATCAGCTATTGTACATTACATTTCATAAGTGTTTCACATCACAAAGTAAAATGAGTAAATAGTTATCACCCTGGCCTCTTTGCTTGTGGCGTTTCTGCAGCTGCCTTGCAGTAAAGCTATAGTTAGCCTAGCTATCCCCTGTCGTGGAAATTTTGGAATACAGTTATAATGTGTGTGTTTTATATATGAGGAATGTGTCTAAAGTTGATTAAGAAGAGTCAACTCCATTTGGTAAAGATGCCATTTGCAGTTTATGACACCTGGGGAGGATGAGACAGCTGGTCTGGAGACAATGTGGATTCAACTGTATTGTTATTGTGATCTGCTGCTCTGACCCTTCCTGTAGCATGGGTAGTGTTGATTAAAATACTTGTTTGAAGTGGCCCACACAAAGGACAGTTGACCATTTGACTGGTGAACTCCTGTTGTTTTACTATCTACTGGTTTGGGGAGAGAGGCCACATTAAAGAACTGTGGGAACTTGATATGAAGTCAAACTGTCACTGAGCAGTGCTGACCAATCAACAGAGTTCAGAGGAATCATTTGATCTAAAGTTTATATAAGGCAGGGTTTTAGGGTTGTTCTGTATCACTCTGGCGAACGACCTGTGGCTAGCACCTCCTTCGTTATGACTGATCACAAAGTACTTTGTTAATTCATGATTTGTACAAGCAAAATAAATTTATTGTAACCGCCATCTCTTGACTATTCAAATGTACACGGTGCCACTAGAATTTTTCCATAACACCCCCAAGTTAACAGATGCGAAACGAATGTTCTGCTACAGGTAGTCACGCGTGTTTTCGTGACGTTAGTGACGTAGTGACGTTAGTAACGTCAGTGACTGTGGCTAGCAAATTAGCCACCGTTAGCTTCACTTTTCACCACAAAAACGCAATTTCTACTTAAACCATGCAACGGAACGTAAATAAAAATACAACCAACGCAATCGCTAACAAGACGAACCTTTTGACACCGCCGTTGTGTATGTAGTCCAAATATTGACTGATCTTTAGGGGGGCGAAAATAAACAATAATAAATATATATGTGAGAGAACAAAGGTTGTGCCCTTGCCGAAGGCAAAGCACACCCAATAACCTGTCTTATTAAAATGAACTGAAATTAGAAGTCTCATCAAATGCAACATTTGTATAAAGATTTTGACATGGTAGAAAGAAAAAATGGTATCGGCCAATCATTTCCTTACTGGGGATTTCCTACTTTTTGGTTTTGCGTCTAATATTTAAATATGTTAGACTTGCAGAAACTGACATCACTAAGACACACACACACAATGCCTGGCCAGTCGGGAGCTGTACTGAGAACTACTTCTCTGCTTACGGTCGGTTCACGGAAACCACACAAACAAGTCCTTGTTGTCTATTTCTGGGATGAAAGACACATGCATTGTGGCACTCTAGCATGAACACAGGGAGACAGTGAGAGGGCAACCAGGCAGCCCTGCTTAAGTAAGGGCTTTAAAGCCAGCACTGGACACACACAAGCAAGCTTGGCCCTGCACACTCAGACATGTCGAGCTCGGCTGCCCGGGGCCGCTTCCCGGAAAGAGGGTGATCATGTGACCAAAATCAAAGAGAGGAAGAGGGATGAAAGGGAGAGAATGATGAAAAGCAGGAGTGTGATTGAGGTGGATGGGGGTTGGGGTGTGTTGTGGTAGGGTGGGGTGGTGTAGGGTGGGGTGGTGTAGGGTGGGGTGGTGTAGGGTGGTGTAGGGTGGGGTGGGTTGGGGTGGTGTAGGGTGGTGTAGGGTGGTGTAGGGTGGGGTGGTGTGGTGTGGGGTGGTGTAGGGTGGGGTGGGGTGGGAGGATAGCTGGTAGGAGAAAGACCCTGAATGGCGCACTGTGAAAATGATTTATTCCTATAGGGTGTCTTGTGCATGCTGGATCGCAGGTCCGAATCCCACACAGCCCAAGGAAGTAAATCTCCGTTGTGATACTGTCCAGTGTGTGCATTGTTTCATGACTTTGGATCCCAAAACCCCCCTTGCAAATTCGATGCACATACCAAGCACCAGCTAAGATCCATCTGGTTGTTAAAGTACAATGAGATAGTACCAGTTGAGTACCAGGGGTGATAAACCCCTGTGGTGGTCAGGGGCAGGTATAGGTCACGTTCCCTTCATCCAGGCCCCCAGGGGTGGGCTGTTAAAGCAGGCCTGCAGCCTCTCCTCCTCCTGGGAAGGGTATAATGAGGGAGCTCTGGTCCTCCTTTCCTACCCTGGCTGGATGCCCCGAGCTGGGCCTCTCATCCTTTGAGAGCTGCTGCTAAGCACCAGGTCCTGGTGTTTCTCAGTAAAATACCGTTCTCTCAGGTGTGTGTGTCTTAACCCTTGTGTTCTCTTCGGGTCATTCTGACCCATCAGTCATTGTTACCTACCGTCGTATTACGACAACTTTACTGCATACAAAAACAAAGTGAAGCATTTTCTTTTAACCATCGGGCTGTCTCAGACCCCCCACATTGTGAAGGTTAAAAGAAAATTATTTGTATTTGTTTTTGTATTGGGTAAAATTGGGTAAACACAACGGTGGTTCGTTATGAACCTTTGGGTCATGTGACCCGAAGGCAGCACAAGGGTTAAGTTTGACTGTTTGATAGCACCTTTTCCTTGTTACTTTGAGTGTGTCCACATGTATCAGTCTGCTTGGCCACGGTGAGAGGCGTGGTGAGAGGCACAGTGGGACTTGATGCATTATTGATTTATTGAGCCGTGTTGCACATGTCGACCCCCCCCACCCCCACCCCCCCACCGCCCCTCCGGACCACAGCGCTACAACCTCTAAATATTTCAGAGCCCAGTTTTCATTAATATAATGGGAATTATCCAAGTCACTAAATCTAATTATAGGGTGTGAACTTCACTAACCCCCAACCTGCCCTGACCATACACACACACACACCTGCATTCGCTGGCATGCACACACTCTCGTATACACACACGCTACCTCCCTCCTTCTCAATTTTTTTGTTTCTCTCTCTCTCACACACACACACACACATGTACACACACACACAGACACACACACCCTAAAGCGAGTGAATTCCCCACGTTCTTCTCTCTTTGACAGTTTTCTTTCTTCTGTTCTCTTTGTTCACCTATCTCTTTCATCTGATCCTTCATTCCCCTTTCTCTACTTTACTCCCTCTCCTATACCCCTTCATCTCTCTCTCCATCATCCCCTTCTCCTCCAGCCCTCCTCCTCTTTTTCACCACCTCCTCCTCTCCTTCACCTCTTCCTCTAAATTGTCATTAATCTGCGCCTCTTTCCGTCCACCTCCTCTCCTTCACCTCCTTCACACACACCCGCCTCTCCCTCCTCCTCTTTCTCCTTCTCTTACCTCTACTGTACTTAATCCCTCCCTCTTTCTTCTCCATCTCAATCTCCGCCGTCTCCTCTTCCTCCTCCCCCAGGTTGTCTGTGCTCCTAGGGAGGAAGGGTTAAGGGGGATTATCTCTCCCGAGGCCCTGGACACAGACTGTCTGTCTGGGGGAGGTGAAGGGGGGATAAGGATGGAGGAGTGAGGGAGGAGGAGAGAAGTAAGGAAGGTGAATGGAGGAGGGAATGGAGGGAGCAGGCCAGAGGAGGGAGGGAGGGTGGATGGACGAGGAGGAGTGGGGGGTGGGCTGGGGTGGAGGGGTTAGGGGGGGTGAAGACCCAGACAGGCCCTCTGTGCCCTAAAGCCCCTGCTAAACGGCTTAGCTACAAACAGCTGTGCATTTAATTAGGCTTGTCTGGCTAAACAGAACACACAGGCTCTGCTCGCTGAAACACACACATACGCACTCACACACTCCAGTGTTGGGAGCATTCGTCGTATGACGAAAAAATCGGCAATCGAGGGTGGGCTGAATCCATCGCAGTGTGTTGTTTCCTGCTGGCATTTTGCTGATTTAATGTCCTTTGTTTTGGTTATTTAAATGTAAATACATATTATTTTGTAAGTATATGATTTGCTTTTGCTAAATCGTTTACGGTTGATGACTGGGTAACTTGGCCTCTTGCAGTTGAGGTGGCTAATGCTGTTGGTACTCAAGTAGCTTGTTCAGCCGAATGATGTACCTGCAAGTAGTTCGGCATCAGATCACTAAATTCACAATTCGGATTGAACCGCGGATTTGAGTCATGGATGGGATCATTGTCCGTATCATCAAATACATTTTACAAATTTAACACTTTGCTTTCCATTTACTTTAATATTATTATTAATAATCATGCGATTTAAATGATGCTAGTGGCGTTTCAAGTTCATCTGCTACATCAGCTAGCCATGACTGTCACTGCTCTTTTTTATTTTGTATTCTTATTAGCTTTTTGCTAACTTTTTGGTCGTAACTAAGTCACGCTTGTTAATAATCAAATGAACCTTTAGCACTTCAGAGTAAAATACAGCACATACAAGATATATTAATATATCATGTGTAGTCTGTATCTTTTCACTGCAACTCTGCATCGAAATGTTGGGGAATTACAGGGATCCGTATGGATCACAGATCAACCACTGTCTGTTACTGGCAAATTGTCAAATACCGAATTAGGAGTGCTGAATGCCGAACGTCAAACCCACACAGCTGGTGTGAGTTTGACAGTTGGTGAGGAGAAGTTATCAGTTTGACCACATCTTGCTCTGTCTGCTGCTCTATCTATGTCAGTCTGTCTCCCGCTCTCTCTCTCTCTCTCTCTTGCACACACACTTCATACACAAACACTAACTGTCCCTCAAGTAAGCTATTTTGGGTGCAAAGCACATCACAACAGCACAAATACACCAGATTCAACCCATTAGTAATACAGTTCATGGAAACTAGTCTAGTGAACAGGCTGTCGGAGGTCAGAGTGGATTTAGCTTGAGTGTTAGCTCCCAGTTAGCTACACTATGTACTGTACATGAGCTACATGACCACGGGCCTTCACTCAGTCTAAAGAGGGTTAATCCTGGTTGGTTTATTTTCCAGCCCTTCGGCGTTTAAATCCCAGTGTAGAACCATCACCAGGCTTTTTAGGAAATTAGTTGTGAGGCGTTAAACACTCATCCACCAAGCCACTGGGAACACACTCTCTTTCTCTCTTTCCCTAAATACACACATAATAACGTCAAATCTGTTTTCCGAGTCACAAGTGACACAACAGTGTTCCTTGCTCTTCTAAAAGCAGACGGTTCCATGTCGACAAGCCTTCCTTGGGATTGTGTGGGGCTTTCCTCCCGGAACACACACACATTTAGCCAACATACTCTGGCGGTCAATAAGGCTTGGAGGAATCCCTGATGTAATAGTTATTTTAAGGAACTTGGAAAAGGAGCTTGTTTCTGTCGAATGTCCTTTGAGCCAGAGATGGATTGTGTTCATGGTGGCTATTACGGACACTCTGAGACCATGACAGACCTTTGAGGACATCACAGACACTCTAATGTCTCCTTCGAGCAGGGGGTTGATGCACTCTCCTCTGTAGGGTGGGGGTGGGGGGGGGCACTCTGCTCACTAAACAGGATTAAGATAGCGGTTTAGTTTATATTGACTGTTGAAATCCTGATGAGGTGGGATGACTTTGAGGCAAAAGAAATTAGGGGCAAAGTCTGAACTGAGGGAAAGGTTGCATGTTATTCCAGTATGGTAGACACTGAGACAGTATTGCTCTCTCTCTCTCTCTCTCTCTCTCTCTCTCTCTCTCTCTCTCTCTCTCTCTCTCTCTCTCTCTCTCTCTCTCTCTCTCTCTCCCCTCTCCTATCTGTCTCTGTGTCTCACTGTCTGCCTGTATTTCTTCATTCTCTTTCTATTTTTCTTTATTTATCTCTCTCTTTCTCCCTCCCCCTCTGTCTCTTTTTCTCTATGCCCTGTGTCTACTGAACGTGAAAATTAGCTTTGACCCTTGATTTAGAACCAGCTAATGAAACTTTTCCTCTCCTCTCACCTCTCCTCTCCCCCCACCCCCCCCCCCCCCCCAATACGTAGGTACCATATACAGCACTATGACTTCATTGTATGTAAGCGGGGCACTGCAAGCCTGTCACACTAAAAGTGCAGGGTATTTATAGACATCTGATAGGAAATGGAACACACACACACACACACCCGAGTCAGTTGAGACCTTTACGGTAACGGTATGTTCCTCGAATCACACAGCACATATGGCAGTTCCAATCAGGAGGCAGTGTACATACAACACATCTAACTCAACACAGCACACTAGGTGACACTAGGACACGCTCTGCTCTCTCTCTCTCTCTCTCTCTCTCTCTCTCTCTCTCTCTCTCTCTGTTTTGAGGTGGAGCTGGTTGAATTAGACAGCCAGCTGAGAGGACTGATAGAGCGAGAGAGCGAAAGAGAGAGGGAGATAAGAGGAGAGGACGAAGGGAGGGGCAAGAGGAGAGGGGGGGGCGAGAGAAGCGCACCACGCAGAGTGTCTATGTGTGACGTAGAGGAAAAGAGAGAGTGTGTGTGACGTTAGCATTGCGTGTCTGTTTGGTGTGGTAAAGATGGGTATGTAGATGTGTGTTTGTGTAGGAAAACACTGTTGCACACGGCATACATTGTCTGAACTGGGTGAACTTAGATTAGTAACATTGTAGACATTATGACAACACGAACAACATGATCCATATGTGACTAATATTAATATTCCTCTGTCTTTGTGTGTGTGTGTGTGTGTGTGTGTGTGTATGTGTGCCTCCAGATAAATGTGAGGGTGACCACCATGGATGCGGAGCTGGAGTTTGCCATCCAGCCCAACACCACAGGAAAACAGCTGTTTGACCAGGTAGGATTCTGACCCTGCTTACTGACCTACACTACTGACCTACACTACTGACTTATACTACACTACTGACCTACACTACTGACTTATACTACACTACTGACCTACACTACTGACTTATACTACACTACTGACCTACACTACTGACTTATACTACACTACTGACCTATACTACTGACTTATACTACACTACTGACTTATGCTACACTACTGACTTATACTACACTACTGACTTATACTGCACTACTGACCTACACTACTGACTTATACTGCACTACTGACCTATACTACTGACTTATAATACACTACTGACCTACACTACTGACTTATGCTACACTACTGACCTACACTATACTACTGACTTATGCTACACTACTGACCTACATTATACTACTGACTTATACTACACTACTGACCTAAACTACTTACTTATACTACACTACTGACTTCTGCTACACTACTGACCTACACTATACTACTGACTTATGCTACACTACTGACCTACACTATGCTACTGACTTATACTACACTACTGACCTACACTACTGACCTACACTACACTACTGACTTATACTACACTACTGACTTAATACACTAGTGACTTATACTACACTACTAACTTATACTACACTACTAACTTATACTGGTTTTGGAATCATTTTATTTTCTTTATTCACTGAACTGAAGTGGACTGGACTGGTGGAGAAGTGGAGGGCTGTCCTGGTTAGGGAGTGTGGAGGGACTGGACTAGGCTGAGCCGAGCTGGCCTGGACTGGGTAAAGGACAGAACAGTCATTGTCCCCATGTCAGTGACAGAGAGACAGATGAGCACAGAGAGAGGCTGGTGGAGAATGGTAGGAGGTGGGAGGCATGTGTGTGTGTGTGTGTTTATATTGTTTGAGAGGAGAATGGTTATCTTTCAGTTCGCAGTGCTCAGAGACAGCCTGCTGAGAAAAGGAAAAAGCATAGAGCAGTGTGTGTGAATGAGAGGAGGGTACAAGGTGTGTTCTGTTCCTTCAGAGGAGGGTACCAGGTGTGTTCTGTTCCTTCAGAGGAGGGTACAAGGTGTGTTCTGTTCCTTCAGAGGAAGGTACAAGGTGTGTTCTCTTCCTTCAGAGGAGGGTACCAGGTGTGTTCTGTTCCTTCAGAGGAGGGTACCAGGTGTGTTCTGTTCCTTCAGCCGGTGGAACCAGGTCCATCCACTGCTTCAGAGAGGTTTTGACTGGAACAGTGTTGGACCACAGCCCAGAGTCTGACTCTGGGACGATCCTCTTCTGCTGATTCCTCTGACACACACAGACACATACACACACACACACAACCTTTAATGCACTCGCTCACATAAGCTCTCACACCCATATAAAGAAAACGGTACATCTCTCTCTCTCTTTAAATATGATAAGGGCCATCATGTGATCTCAGATGTTCTAGATAGGGGCATCATCTACATGCAGTCTATTTATGATCCCCATACACACACACACATACGCACACACTCACACACACACACAGGTTCGTACAGCTGAGGGCCAGGAGCAGACCGCTGACTCACCACTTGTCAATGTCTGATGCCTGTGCCCAGAAGTCTCCATAGCAACCAGCTCTCTGCCAGTAACTGATGCACGCTGGCTGTGGCTAGACATTCATGTGAACCGCTGTGTGTGTGTGTGTGTTACTGAATGAGAGAGAGTGATAGGGTGTTTGTGTGTTTGTGTGTATCTCATTCATAAAAGCCGTCAGTTCATTTTTCCTCATGCTGATTTTCTGATCACGGGAAGATTACATCACAGGCTGCTTGCAGAAGTATGATTGGAAGACAAACACACATGCACACACACATGTACACGCACACATACACGCACATGCACACACACACACACACGTGTAGCAGTGATTTGTGCCACCATACTGGGATCACGCCACACTGACACGTGTGTGTGTGTGTGTGTGTATGCGTGTGTGTGTGTGTGTGATCCAGGTGGTGAAGACCGTGGGGCTGAGGGAGGTGTGGTTCTTTGGCCTCCAGTACACAGACAGCAAAGGATACAGCACCTGGCTGAAGCTCAACAAAAAGGTCAGTGCGTGTGCGTGTGTGTGCGTGTGTGTGTTTGTTTATGTATGTCTACTCTGTGCTCTGTGTTCACTTGATGTTCATATGACAGTGTGATGTGTCTGTGCCTGTGCGAGTGTGTGTATGCATGTTTGTATGTGTATGCACGTGTGGATTTGTGGATGCGTGTGTGTGTATGTGTGTGTGTATGTATGTGTGTGTGGATGTGTGTGTGTGTGGATGTGTGTGTGGATGTGTGTGTGTGTGTGGATGTGTGTGTGTGTGGATGTGTGTGTGGATGTGTGTGTGTGTGGATGTGTGTGTGGATGTGTGTGTGTGGATGTGTGTGTGTGTGTGTGTGGATGTGTGTGTGGATGTGTGTGTGGATGTGTGTGTGTGTGGATGTGTGTGTGTGTGGATGTGTGTGTGGATGTGTGTGTGGATGTGTGTGTGTGTGGATGTGTGTGTGTGTGGATGTGTGTGTGGATGTGTGTGTGTGTGGATGTGTGTGTGTGTGGATGTGTGTGTGGATGTGTGTGTGTGTGGATGTGTGTGTGGATGTGTGTGTGGATGTGTGTGTGGATGTGTGTGTGGATGTGTGTGTGTGTGGATGTGTGTGTGTGTGGATGTGTGTGTGGATGTGTGTGTGTGTGGATGTGTGTGTGTGTGGATGTGTGTGTGTGTGGATGTGTGTGTGGATGTGTGTGTGTGTGGATGTGTGTGTGTGTGTATGTATGTGTGGATGTGTGTTTGTACTCCAGGTGACCCAGCAGGATGTGAAGAAGGAAAACCCGCTCCAGTTTAAGTTCAGGGCCAAGTTCTTCCCCGAGGACGTGTCAGAGGAGCTGATCCAGGAGATCACCCAGAGGCTCTTCTTTCTGCAGGTACACACACACACACACACACACACTCTCTCTCACACACACACTCATGCACACACACACACACACACACACACATAAACACACACACGCCCATCCTTCCTTCAGCCCTGAGTTGGACCTCTACGTTGTTTCTGCAGGTCAAAAATATATTTTCAGCACCTAAATATGTCATGATGTTTGTAACAGGAACTCCAGTGTCAGTGGAGGTTTCCCTGCAAGTGGAGAACAGGGCTGAGAGTAGAGATGGAGCGTAGAGATAGAGAGTAGAGATGTAGAGTAGAGATGAAGAGTAGAGATGTAGAGTAGAGATGGAGGGTAAATATGTAGAGTAGAGATGGAAGGTAGAGATCTAGAGTAGAGATGTAGAGTAGAGATGGAGCATAGAGATAGAGAGTAGAGATGTAGAGTAGAAATGTAGAGTAGAGATGAAGAGTAGAGATGTAGAGTAGAGATGTAGAGTAGAGATGGAGGGTAGAGATGTAGAGTAGAGATGTAGAGTAGAGATGGAAGGTAGAGATGTAGAGTAGAGATGCAGAGTAGGGATGAAAGGTATAGATGTAGAGTAGAGATGGAAGGTAGAGATGTAGAGTAGAGATGGAGCGTAGAGATGTAGAGTAGAGATGTAGAGTAGGGATGAAAGGTAGAGATGTAGAGTAGAGATGGAAGGTAGAGATGTAGAGTAGAGATGTAGAGTAGAGATGGAAGGTAGAGATGTAGAGTAGAGATGTAGAGTAGAGATGGAAGGTAAAGATGTAGAGTAGAGATGTAGAGTAGAGATGCAGAGTAGGGATGAAAGGTAGAGATGTAGAGTAGAGATGGAAGGTAGAGATGTAGAGTAGAGATGTAAATTAGAGATGGAAGGTAAAGATGTAGAGTAGAGATGGAAGGTAGAGATGTAGAGTAGAGATGGAGGGTAGAGATGTAGAGTAGAAATGTAGAGTACAGATGGAAGGTAGAGATGTAGAGTAGAGATGTAAAGCTAAAATGTAGAGTAGAGATATAGAGTAGAGATGGAGGGTGGAGATGTAAGGTAGAGATGTTGAGTAGAGATGCAGAGTAGAGATGTAGAGTGTAGAGTAGAAATGCAGGGTAGAGATGTAAGGTAGAGATGTAGGGTAGAGATGTAGAGTAGAGATGAAGAGTAGAGATGTAGGGTAGAGATGTAGAGTAGAGATGAAGAGTAGAGATGTAGGGTAGAGATGCAGAGTAGAGATGTAGAGTAGAGATGTAGAGTAGAGATGCAGGATAGAGATGTAGATTAGAGATACACGTTAGAGATGTAGGGTAGAGATGCAGGGTAGAGATGTAGAGTAGAGATGTAGAGTAGAGATGCAGGATAGAGATGTAGAGTAGAGATGCAGAGGAGAGATGCATAGTAGAGATGCAGAGTAGGGATATAGAGATTTAGAGTAAAGCCATGCTGTGTGTTCCAGGTGAAGGAGGCCATACTGAATGATGAGAACTACTGTCCTCCAGAGACGGCCGTGCTGCTGGCTTCCTACTCTGTCCAGTCCAAGTACGCTGACTACAGCAAGGACCTCCACAAGCCTGGATACCTCACCTCAGACAGACTGCTGCCCCAGAGGTCTGCAAGCCTGTCTGTCTGTCTATCTATCTGTCTGTCTGTGGGGTAGAACACTGGGTAGAACGCTGGCTAGACAAGGAGAGATGTTCTCTGCTAGGTTTAACTCTGAACTGTCCTGATGTCATTCTAATACTTGTTTCCAATACATGTTTTGCTGTGGATCAAATCAGCAGCTATGATTGTTTCTCATAGTTTACTAGTCAACGGATCGCTGTAAGTTCACCACGTTAAAACCTCCACCTCAGCCCCAGCACCAAGCGCTAGTTTAGCCTGTCCACTTCCTGCTCGAGTGGGTGCCGTGTTGTTATAGTAACTGAGAGGACCGGCCCACAGGACCTTTCTGTGTGCTGCTCGTCTCCTCCCCGCCCCCCTCCTCTGAGAGGGGGCCTGTCTGTGTGTACGTGTGTGTACGTGTGTGTGTACACGTGTGTGTGTGTGTGTGGTGTGTGTGTGCTCGGACGGCCATTGTTCATGTGGATGGAGACTATGCTCCGCATAGACTAAAATATGCTTTAGGTGCAAACCAAAGGTGTCCCTTTTACAGTAGTGGTATGAGACTTTGTTAGTGTTCTGTGAGTGTGTGTCTCTAGTCGGGTCTAATCTGTGTGTGTGTGTCCTGCAGAGTACTGGAACAGCACAAGCTTACCAAGGAGCAGTGGGAAGACAGGATACAGAGCTGGCACGAGGAGCACAGAGGCATGCTGAGGTACGTGTGTGTGAGTGTGTGCGAGTGTGTGTGTGTGTGAATGTGTGTTTCCTTTGTCTGGGTCTCTCAAGGTATGCGTTGAGATCTTTTGACATCAGGATGTTTATACATGGTCAGAAGTGTGTTTGTGTGTGCGTCACTATCCTGACTTATACACTACATACTTGCTTGTGTGTGTGTGTACGTGTCATTCATCTGACACATACGATGCCTGTGTGTGTGTATCTGTGCGAGCAGGGAGGACTCCATGATGGAGTACCTGAAGATCGCCCAGGACCTGGAGATGTACGGGGTCAACTACTTTGAGATCAAGAACAAGAAGGGCACTGAGCTGTGGCTGGGTGTGGACGCCCTGGGCCTCAACATCTACGAGCACGAAGACAAGTCAGACACTCTCCTACTGCTCCTCTACCACGCCACACTCTCCTACTGCTCCTCTACCACGCCACACTCTCCTACTGCTCCTCTACCACGTCACACTGTCCTACTGCTCCTCTACCACGCCACACTCTCCTACTGCTCCTCTACCACGTCACACTGTCCTACTGCTCCTCTACCACGTCACACTGTCCTACTGCTCCTCTACCACGTCACACTGTCCTACTGCTCCTCTACCACGCCACACTCTCTTACTGCTCCTCTAGCACGCCACACTCTCTTACTGCTCCTCTACCACGCCACACTCTCCTACTGCTCCTCTACCACGCCACACTGTCCTACTGCTCCTCTACCACGCCACACTCTCCTACTGCTCCTCTACCACGCCACACTCTCCTACTGCTCCTCTACCACGCCACACTGTCCTACTGCTCCTCTACCACGCCACACTCTCCTACTGCTCCTCTACCATGCCACACTCTCCTACTGCTCCTCTACCCCTTCTCCTTATATCTGGTCCCTAATCCTAGTTCCCAGTTCCTGAAGCTAACCCAGCCAGACTACTGTATGTGTATGTCAACCAGATCCTTTGCTTGATCTGTGTTTCTGTGGTAACAGACAGTATCAACCAATCAGAATGCTTCATCACATGCCATGAGGCAGCGTCAGGCTTGCTACCATGGAGACGGCTGAGCACGTTCAGGCCAGAGCAGCTGTGTGACACTAGCGCCCCCTGCTGCATAACAGCAGTACAAACTGGTCCATTCTGCTTAGTAACACAGGAAACACACCACCCTTACATTAACCCTGAAGGGCTGTTGACAGGATTTAAATCATCTCTCTTTCTCTGTCTCCCTCTTTCTCTCGCCTTCTCTCTCCCTCTCTCTGCTGTTCTGTCTCTCTCTGGATCTTCCTCTCTCTCTTTCTCCCTGTCTCGCTCTTTTTCCCCTTCTCTCTGTCTCTCTCTGTCTCTCTCTCTTTCTCCAGGTTGACACCAAAGATCGGCTTCCCCTGGAGCGAGATAAGAAACATCTCCTTCAATGACAAGAAGTTTGTCATCAAACCCATTGACAAGAAAGCTCCAGTGAGTCTGCTGTACTTTCTCTTTCATGCTCTGTCTCTCTCTGTCTCTCCTGTCTCTCTATGTCTCTTACTCTGTTTCTCTCTCTATGTCTCTCTCTCTCTCTCTCTCTCTCTCTCTCTCTCTCTCTCTCATACACTTACACACAGAGCGCATAAAACACCACACACACGCTAACGAGAGGCCATCTCCCCAGGACTTTGTGTTCTACGCTCCCCGGTTGCGGATCAACAAGCGCATCCTGGCCCTGTGCATGGGCAACCACGAGCTGTACATGAGGAGGAGGAAGCCTGACACCATCGAGGTGCAGCAGATGAAGGCCCAGGCCCGCGAGGAGAAACACCACAAACAGATGGAGAGGTTACTGGAAGCACACACACACAGACACACATACACACACACACTCACACACACACACATACACTCACAAACACACACACATACACATACATATTCACACACACATGCACACACATACACATTCACACACACACATAGACAAAGCACATATGGTGTGCATGCATACACACAACACTGACACACATACACAGTACATACAGAGCCTACGCACGCACACACACACTCACATACACAGAACAGACTAAGGCCGAATCCCAATACTCTGTCTTACCTCTACCCCTAGCCCTTAGTTTACCCTCGCCCTTGTCCCTCGAAACTGAGGGGTAAGGGCTACATAGCCCTATGAAATGAGACACCACTTGGTAACGGTTACGTATATCTGATATCAAACGAAATTTGCTGCTAATGGAGTTTAGTTAAAACTGTAGACATGCATGGAGTCCATTCAAGGCTAATCAGAGAAATGCGGGACTGTTGTGCAAATTAACACTGTAACGTTAGTGTAGCAAACTATCAATTTAAGGCCGAATTATACTTCTCCGGCCTTAAGGGGTAAGACAGAGTATTGGGATTCGGCTTCAGTCAAGCTCTGTGATGGAACTATCATGACCAACAGGGGGCAGCATTGTATTTGTAAAACTGTCAGGGACATCCAAACACAAAAGGATCACAGTAGTACACCGAGGCCCAGTTTCCCAGGCATGGGTTAAGCCTAAAGTAAGAGAAAAATTCAATGAAAATCTCCATTGAAAAAGGTTTTTAGTCTTGGACTAGGCTCAGTCCATGTCTGGGAAACTGGGCCACAGTGTCTGAGCTGTAGAATGGAGAGGCCCATCACACACACATAGATAAGACAGGTTACATCTGGGTCCTGAGGCCCTCGTTAGATTCCTCTCACGCAGTTGGACATCACGACACACGCTTGTTTTGATCACTTGGACGCTTCCGCCCGGCAGAGCCCAGCTGGAGAACGAGAAGAAGAAGAGAGAGCATGCGGAGAAGGAGAAGGAGAGGATAGAGAGAGAGAAGGACGAGCTCATTGAGAGGCTGAGACAGATCGAGGGGCAGACACTCAAGGCCCAGAAAGGTACAGTATATTATATATATACTATATATATATATATACATATATAATATATATTATAGAACAGTAGAGGTTCTGTATCTGTGAACATAGCTGAGGTCCCACACGACGGACTGGTGGATCAGGAGTTGCGGAATGGACATGAACATGCCATTGTTAAAATTCAAGCTGAAAGATCAATTGATGTCAAAATGTGTGTCTGTACATGTATGTCTGTGGTGACTGTGTGTGCCTAAACATGTTTGTCTGTGTATATGCCTACACATGTCCTATATATCTATTAGTGGTGGGCATAGATAACATTTTTTCATCTAGATTAATCTCACTGTAATCTTGGCGTTAATCTAGATTAATCTAGATTAAAATGGCTCATTTGAATTCCGCCGAAGGCATTCAGAATATGTGTGCTACCCAAATAATGACTAAAAGTAAGTCTTTGAGAACGGGTTTCTCAAGCCAGGTGGCGCATAGACCAGGAGCTCATCTCCTGTTTCCAAAATGCATCACAAACTGCTTGAGAAAGCTGTTCTACGATGACAATTGGTGATGAAAATAAATTATGTTCAATAAGATGTACTTTTGTTTATTAACTGTTTATTAGATTAGTTAGCTTGGCTCGGTTGCACTCAAACATCGTAGTTTGAAGACGACTCTTCCCCTGCGCTACATCAGTGCTTGGCCCGGCATCTTCCGCATTAGCTAAGGGATGCTTTGCGTTTAGGTGGTATTTGAGACTGGAAGAACTCCTACAGTAAACTAATTCAGCATAGCACAAGGTGCAAACAACCTTAGTCTTGTCGAGGTTTCCATTGGGAAGCTTCTTAAAAATACATTTTCCCTGAAGCAAACCAGGCGGCTTCATAGCTGCATCCATGTTAGCACGTCACGTTTGATGTGATAATTTCATACACAGGGCATACACACAGGTTCGAAGACTCGTTCTCGCCCCCTACAGTGCAATTCGGCTAGGTATACATCCGCACTAAAATATCAAGGTGAAAGTCATCATAGCTTGCGTAGTATAGACCCAGCTCCCAACCCAACTTCGAGAATAGATTAACGGCAATATTATTTTTATTGCCGATAAGAGTCACAGCACGTTAACGCCGTTAACGGCCCACCACTAATAACTATATGAACGTGTGTGTCCTGTGTGTGTGTGGGTCCTCAGAGCTGGAGGAGCAGACCCTGAGGGCTCTGGAGCTGGAGCACGAAAGGAAGAGGGCGAAGGAGGAGGCCGAGCGGCTGGAGAGGGAGAAGCAGGCGGCGGAGGAGGCCAAGGCAGCGCTGGCCCAGCAGGCTGCAGACCAGATGAAGAACCAGGAGCAGCTGGTAACAGCACACACCTGGAGGGGAGAGGGGAGGGAGGGGGTCGTACCTGGTGGAGACACCTGGAGGGGGGGGGGGGGGTTGTACCGGGTGGAGACACCTGGAGGGGAGGGGGGGGGGTTGTACCGGGTGGAGACACCTGGAGGGGAGGGGGGGGGGGTTGTACCGGGTGGAGACACCTGGAGGGGAGGGGGGGGTCGTACCTGGTGGAGACACCTGGGGGGTCCCACCGGGGAGGAGGGGGAGGGGGTCGTACCTGGTGGAGACACCTGGATGGGAGGCGGGGGGGTCATACCTGGTGGAGACACCTGGGGGGGGGGGTTGGGTGGGGTCTCATACGTCATACCTGGAGGGTCACACTTGGGGGGGTTGGGGGGGACGACGTGGGTCAAAAGTGGGGGTTATACCTGGGGGAGGGGTTAAACCTGGGGTCCCAATTTAGATAAATAACTTAATAAAGCGTCCAGTAATTGATAAACTCTGACAGCCCAGCCCCACTATGGAGCTCCAGCCTTTGGCAAGTTATGTGTGTGTGTGTGTGTAACACTAATAATAACAGTAGTGTGTGTCACAGAGGTAAGTGTGTGTTACAGAGGAGTGTGCCCTGTGCTTATTGCTTGCAGGCTGCTGAGCTGGGAGAGTTCACAGCCAAAATCGCTCTTCTTGAGGAAGCCAAGAGGAAGAAGGAGGAGGAGGCCAGCGAGTGGCAGCACAAAGTAACGGTTACCCCCCCTCACACGCATGCTGCCCTCTCTACCTTCTCTTCCTGTATCTTTATACATCCCTAGCATGACTGGATGCGTTTGTGAATGTGTGTCAGTGTGAGTGTAAAAACAAAGGTTTCTTTGTTACTTATGTTTAGTATCACCCCTGCCTAGTGTCTGACCTGTGATTGGCTCCGCCCCTGCCTAGTGTCTGACCTGTGATTGGCTCCGCCCCTGCAGGCGTTGTCAGCTCAGGAAGACCTGGAGAAGACCAAGGAGGAGCTGAAGACCGTGATGTCATCGCCGCCGGCGCTGGAGCAGGACGAGCAGGACGAGACGAACGGCGAGGCGAGCGCCGAGCTGCGCAGCGACGGGGTGAGCAGCCATCGCAGCGAGGAGGAGCGCATCACCGAGGCCCAGAAGAACCACCGCGTCAAGAAGCAGCTGCAGGTAGGAGGAGCCAGCCCCCTAACCCCTCCCCTTCCAGCTCCCTGTATCTGCCTCTGTGCGTTTTGGTCTCTCTCTCTCTCTCTCTCTCTCTCTCTCTCTCTCTCTCTCTCTCACTTCCATGTCATTCCTCCATCTTTGACATCTGTCCCTCTCCCCCTCTCAGGCGCTGAGCTCAGAGCTGGCCGAGGCCCGAGACGACTCCAAGAAGACCCAGAACGACGTTCTGCACGCGGAGAACGTCAAGGCGGGCCGCGACAAGTACAAGACCCTGAGGCAGATCCGCCAGGGAAACACCAAGCAACGCATCGACGAGTTTGAGTCCATGTGAGAGAGAGGGACGCTCGTTCGCCATGACGACGCCTCGCTTTCCGTGTACAGCTGACCCTTGACCCTGCCCCGTCCCCAAACCCCCTGCAGAATAAAGGTCAGAGGGGCGGGGCTCCGGTGTCCCGCCCTCTACGCCTTGCCAAAGCTCCGCCCTCTAGCAGGTGTCCAAGCAAACAGCATGTGGCCTGTAGCCACGTCGGGAAACCAGCTGCAAACTGCAGACGAGGTATCCTGTTCAAATTAACGGGCCCTTCGGACAAGGCTGCTTTAACGCTCGTACTGTCTTATGGAAGAACGGATAAGAAGAAGGAACTGTAGCTGGTTGATAATCTCGCTTTTATTTGAAAATGGCCATTTGTATCTTTTTGATGTCACTAAGCTTGTATGTAAAGCTTAATTATGCATACCTATTTAGTTTGTCAACAGTTGAAGGATTTAAACAATGTTCTTGTATAAACAGCCTTGTCTCATTGTGTTCCCATGGTTTCACCATCAATAGGGGTTTCCATGGTTTCTCCATTAGGTGCATAGTTCCCAGGGTGAGCAGTATTTTGTCAAGCTAGATGGATCAGATGCAGTCATGTCTGATGTGTCATCCTAACTCTTCAGCCTAACCAGGCTTCTCATTTAGTCCCTGTTTTGGGGTCTCTTCAAATACAGGGCTAAGTAGGACCGATACATTCATGGTCCTTTCAGGACTGACTAATGATATATACATATACAGTATGTGTGTATATATATATAAATGATTTGTACTATAGGCTATATTTTCATCAAATTGTCTACTAAATACCAACTGTCATGACTTCCTGAGGAATACTTGTGTTCATTATTAGCTACCCTCTTTCTGATTGGATGTTCATTGTTCATTGTTAACATTTAAATATTGGTTCTCAATAAAATTTCGATTAAATTTTTTCACTGTCATCCGATGCTTACTAGTAGGAATAATGTTATGAATCAGGTCATTCTTCTGTGAAGCAGATACAGTGTTCTACTGGTTATTTAACTTTCAAGTGTCACATTTATCAACAATAGACATGCTTCTGGAGCAATATTTCCCCACGTGAGGATCAAGAAAGTCTATTTAATCAGTGATACTCCTGAGTCTATCCTACCTGTGACATGATTCCCAGAAAACGTAAGACTCAAGTGCGTTTAAACAATAAACATTATTAATGGAAAGTAAGTGTTTAACACGTTCTTAAAAAAAATACGACCTCTGGCACTATTTTTTCGGAGGGTTTTCTTCGGGGTGGAAATCAGCACCCTATAATTGCCAGGCCTGGCTAGACTAGCCAGTTAAAGGTTATAGCTCGAGAGGGAGCTTTCTGTATGACATTAAGCTATCAGGGTGCTCGTCCCACACAAGAATGCATTAATTAGACCTTCTGTAAATGTCAGCGTCATGGCCTGTACTCACACGCAACTGCGCTTTGAGCGTCCACACAAAGCCACTCCTTACATCTACAAAGTTCTACTTGGTGGTGACAGGATTCAAATACTAAATATGCTAAAACAAGGAGTTTTGTGTTAGATTTGTGTTATAGTTGTGTTGACAGGATGTTAACAAAATAAAAAGATTTGTATTTCTACAGAGAAATCACAGTACTTTACCATATATAATTCAAATAAATCATTACATTGTTAGCCTCACTAAAATCCATTAAAAACAATCGTCACAACATCTGAAAGCTTAAGTAGGAATTTATTGCGTAAATAATCACAACACTAAAACAAGTCAACATTTTGGCCCGTTTCCCTGAATGGTCCTATGCTGAACACAGGCCTGTCTGAGAAAGGCATGGCTTTGGGTTGCAGTGCCTAAAGTTTCCCCAGAACATGTAGGAAGAATCCAAACAGCCAGTCTGGTCAGGACGTTTTGGTCTTCCCTCCACCCTATACAGGCTAAACTGTGGAGAAGAACCTCAGAAAGCTACAGAATAACTATAATTATCTTAACACAGTCATGTTGCCCATTTGCTTTGGTCTCTGAAAGAATACTACACCCCACCTTTGTCCAGGTTAAACTGGTTTCAAACATTTCTTTCAATATTTAACCTGGTAAAAAAAAAATTGAAGCTTGACAGACAGCACATTTCAAGTTTGATGATAGGACAGCAGAAATAAACAGCAATGTGCTCTAGTGAACACGGGATATGTTCCTGACTGGGATGTATATGCGTTCCACTGAACTACACTGATATAACGCAGACATGCTGACAATGAAAAATATTCTCTATAAAGCTGACTCAGCAAAACCAAATTACAACTGAGCTTTCAAACATGACAGGTTTATACCCCAGCACCAACCGTCCCAACATGCATTTAAACAGTACATAAACTGAACACAAAATATCAACCAGATGTATACTATTTTCCTGCAAAAATGATCAAAACTCATAATTCAGCAACAGGGTGGACACCCTCAGATGAAATATTTCAATCTCTCAAAAAATACAAAAATAAAACGTTAATGTGGAAAGCTTTATCTTTGACACATCCACATGATCCGCTGGTTGAGATTACAGTACAAAATCAGCCATGGCTTCCAAGACATGGCTTCAGCTGCACCCCTCCCCCCACCCACCCCCCAACCCCACCTCCACCAACCTGTCAGCTCACGCTGGCACACAGTGCCTCTACCAGGGGCTCTCCAAGCTTGGTGTTCAGAAAAAAGGCTTATTCCACCAACCCTGTCATCTCAAAGCAATCAAAACAGTTTCGGGGATGATGAAACTCAACATGTAACCAAGGGCCATGTCACGTAATACTGTTACCATGCAGACCGACAAACTATGGAAAAGCCTTTTTTAAATCATTGAAAAGTGAATCAGGCAGATCTTTGTGACAAGCTGTTAGTAAACTGGTTCCTGAGATGCCTGAGCTTCTCCCCTGAGCAAGCATCTTTCCTATGTGAGAGGAAATGTGCTACATTCACAAAGCTGACCTCACTGGCATCCCCAAGCAGTGACAGGTTAGCTTGGAAACATGTCAGGCTAAGGTGTATGTAAACTGCCTAAGACTTTTATAAAAGCACCCACAGGCTTCTCACGAAGCACAAGCTAACTAACCAGTCCTAACAATCCCTTATGTTCTGAGCACCCAGCATACACACCTCCGGGTCAACGTTACATAACAATTATGCTGACAGGCTCTACTGGCACCTCCTCGTAAACTGTCAGACAACCCTGCTATTGGAAGAAATAGCATTTGATGCTCTTTTTTTCTCCTCCAACTCAAATGACGTCCTGTATCCTTATACAGAACATGGAAGATATATTCAAATACTTTCTTGTATAAATATTTTCTTATAAAACAATTATCTGGATAAGTAAGAATACAATTTGTATCAACGATAGGAGAGGTGTTTTCTGGAGTGCTGAGCTGGCCACTCTGACAACAGCTCTGTTCTGTAAGGACAAAATAATCCCTTTTGTATGTGTGCCAGTGTCTACACGCAAGTATAATTTGCAGTTTAATTTACTGTTTGCTTGCCGTGAGAAGGTTTTAACTTTGAACGTGTTCCAAACCAGCAAGTCCTTCCAGGAACTGACAGATCTTGTCTGTCATTGAAGTTACACCTGACTAGATGGCAAGACTCTTTTTCTGCAATGGTACTCAAGCCACAGACACAAACATTTACATACGTGACATAATTAACAATGTTAAATTAACAAATTTGCACATCTCCCAAAACCATCCTGATGTGATTTCAATGGCCAGGATGGTTTGAGGACAAAAAATTCATAAATAAAAGTAAAACTCTATGTAGAAATCCCCCATATTCTGAAGGGGGCAGGGTGCTAGACCAGGAGGGGAAGTCAACTCAGTAAATAGATCTGAAGGGTTTTTTCCTAAAACATTGAAGGGCTTTTTTTGTAGTTTAATTCGGTTTCACTTCTCTAAAGGGGATTCATAAAATACATTACCACCTTAGTCAACACAACACCTGGTAAGAGAAATCTAATGATGAAGGGCTGAAACTGAAACCGGTTCATACCTTGGCCAGATTGGTACATGACAAATTATATATTTTCAGGAAACGTTTCAAAACCTATTAAACTAATCATCCTTCCCCGGAAGTATGATTGCCAAAACTAAAATGTTGATAAGAAAGCAACAAAAAGTGCCAGAACAGAATGCTAGCTATTAAAATAACTTAAGAATAATGAAATACTTACTTAAAACATCTGTAAAATATAAATAAATTAAAGCAATGGATCCCAACAACAATAAGTCAACAAAGAACACAATAAAATACATTTTCTGCACACACTTAAACCACGTAGACATTTCCCCATTGTTACACCAAAACATTTCCGCCCATGGAGAAAGAAGTGCTGAAGGTACTCTGAACAGTTACAAAAAAATCAACAACATAGAAAAATAAGGTAGCTAGGATTTTCCTTTACACAGTATCAAGTAACAGACACACCGCTTTGATGAAGCATATTATTTGGAAGCTAAGCTAACATCAGTGCTCCTGATGCATGTTTTTCTACAGTCAGAAAAAGTGAGAATGCTTCTGCTACACACAAGCAGATCCGCTTCTCAAGTGTTGGGGGTAGAGAAGCCCGAGTCATCCACCAAGATGGCTGCCGCCAGCATCAAGACCCATTCTGGGTCTTCTCCACCAAGATGGCCGCCGCCAGTTGCTGGGCATCGATCACATGGGGGTTCCTCCCCATCACCACCCTCACCTGCTCCGGAGGAAAGATGTTACACAAGTTGGTGAACACTTTCTCCCGCAGCTCGATGTAACGGCTCTGGTCTGGGGATTCCTTGAGCTGGGTGGCCATCATGGAGGAGTGGGTGGGGAGGGCTGGGGGGGCAGGGGGCAGGGAGGTTGGAGGCCCACGGGGGGAGTGCGTTCCCCTGGCCCAAGGGGAGTACCAGGGCTGTGGGTGTCCCTCTGGCAGGCTGTGAAAGGAGAAGGGTTCGTAGCAGTGTTGGGAGGGCAGCTGATAGTGGGGGTCCCAGCTGGCCAGACGCGACTCCTGCCCAGAGCAGCCCCTCCTGGGGCGGTGGGGGGAGTGCTCGTACAGCCGAGGTTCCAACAGCCCATCATCCTGCCAGGCTGTGCCCAGCAGCGTGCGCCCCAGAGGGGATCCCTGTGAGCGGGCGTGGGGGCTGGAGGTCTGGGGTGGGGGGTGGGGATAATCCCCTGGGTAGCCCGAGCGGGCCTGCAGGTGGGACGGCAGGTAGGCCAGGGGAGCGTTGAAGTGGAGGAGGGAGGAGGGAGGATCCTCCAGGGTGTATCCATGCATCCTCCCCAGGCCCTGGGAAAGAGGGTAGCTGTGGTGTGGGTGCTGGGACATGCCGGTAGGGGCGTGAGAGGGCGGTTGGGGGTATCGTCCGGGGCAGGGGTGATGGTGGTGATGGTGGTGGTGTTGGGGATATCTGAGGCCCTCCTCCAGCACTGGATCAGGGGAGAAGGAGTCCGAGCTCACGCTGCCCTCACTGCTACAATCCGAGGGCAAGGAGCCGGGCCCCAGCTCTGCAGGGAAGAACCTTTCTGGGCTCTGAGGCACCACCAGGCTCAGGCTTGAGTAGGCCCTCATCAAGGAGGGGTAGCCCAGCTCTGGGGATTCACACCTGGGGTAAGACTCCCCTGGACCCAGGCCCACCGCTGCATGGCCCCTGGAGGCACCTCCTCCCTCAGGCCGGTCTCTCCGGTCCCGCTGGCCCGAGGGTGTCGCAGCTGGAGGGAGGAAGCTGCCACTGCTGCCCCTACGAGCTTCTATCCTGGTCCGTACCTCCAGCTGCTCATCCAGGAGGTCGTTGTAGGAGTCTGAGCGCCTCTTAGGGTGCCCGCCCCGGGACTCGGACAACGAGTCTATCCTGGAGCTTGCTTGGCTCTTTCCTGTGATGGAGTCACCCAGAGTCTTGGAAGAGGAGGGAGAGTAGAAAGAGAAGGAGGAGGAGGAGGTGAAGAAGGAAGAGGAGGAGGAAGAGGAGGAGGAAGAGGAGGCCTTGGCACTTGCCCGAAGCTCGTCGGCCACGGAGCGCTGTGGTAGGGAGCCCCTCTCAGGGTGATAGAACTTACACTTGTGCCCGTAGGTGCACTTCTTACCTGAGGAGTGAACAATAACAACAGCCAGTCATGAAGCTACCCAAACTCATAATCTTACATTACATTGCTTTTATAAATGGGATGAATATAGCTTAGGGGTATAGCATTTGGCTTCAGAACAAGAGAAACCACCCAGTGACTGACAGGTTTATCCAAAGCGACACTTTGGATAAAAGTGTTTGCTGAACCGATACATTATTACAATGCATTTTTAATGGGATGACATAAGAAAGTTTATTGTTTTGTATGTTTTTTTCATTATGTTTCATTATGTATGCCAGAACTGTTTTTATGCTGGTCTATTTGCAGAACCAACTGCCAGACATAAAGAAATTAATGAAATGAAAGAGGGAGGGAGGAAGAAGTGGTTACCGTAGGGACAGGGCTGCTTCCTGTTCTCGGGGATGACAGGTCTTTTCTGCAGGAAGTTCTCCAGACTGGGGCCATGGCGACCCAAAGGGTCATCAGGGGGCATGAACCTGTACACAGGAAGTGTGAGCTTTGTTCTGAAACAACACAACTCAACGAGACCTGGCAGCAGACAGCAAGGATAACCATGACAACAACAACAGTTGCATTGTTGATGTGGAATCAGCCGGAACTCAATGACCCGTCTCTGACAAAGTGGGCAGGGCTTCCTTACTTGTCGTTCACAAATGAGTACATGAGGAGTCGCTCGTCGACGAACTTCTTCCACTCTGGCTTCTCATTGGCCAGGTCGCGGTAGTTGTCGTTGGAGACGATGATGCCGTCCGACTCGTGGGCCAGCTTGACGATGAAGCGGTCGTCGTAGCAAACCACCCTGCGGCCCTGGACGCGGCGGGAAGGCGTGAACACCAGGATCTTCTCCTTCTCCAGGCGGCGAAGAATCTCCTGGTCTGGTGCAGACATGGAGCGAGATTGACAGTGAAGTAGAAGGGTGGTGGGGCAGAAAGTGTCGTGGAAATTTGGAATACAGTTATAATGTGTGTGTTTCATATATGAGGAATGTGTTTTAATGGAAGTCTAAAGTTGGTTAAGAAGAATAAACTCCATTTGGTAGAGATGCCATTTGCAGTTTATGACACCTGGGGAGGATGAGACAGCTGGTCTGGAGACAATGTGGATTCAACTGTATTGTTATTGTGATCTGAGGGAGCAGTTTAACTGATCAAGCTGCTCTGACCCTTCCTGTAGCATGGGTGGGGTTAATTAAATACTTGTTTGAAGATGTCCACACAAAGGACAGTTGACCATTTGACTGGTGAACTCCTGTGGCCTTACTATCTACTGTTTTGGGGAGAGATGCCACATCAAAGAACTGTGGGACACTTGGTATGGAGTCAAACTGTCACTGAGCAGTGCTGACCAATCACAGAGTTCAGAGGAACCATTTGATCTAAAGTTTATATAAGGCAGGGTTTTAGGGTTGTTCTTCATCACTCTGGCAAACGAACTGTGGCTAGCACCTCCTTCGTTATGACTGATCAGCAAAGCTTTGTTTAATATTACGTAATTGTATAATCTAAATAAATTGTGTTAAAACCACATCTCTTGACTACTCAGATCTACACAGTGCCACTAGAATTCTTCCTTTACAACAGAGAGAGGGAGAGAAGGAGGGAGAGAGAGAAAAATACAGAAACACATTAAACAAGCAGTGTATAAAAAAGTCAACTTTCAAACTCTTTGTTGGTTTTGTTTGGAAAGCTATACGTGACCTACACTGATGAAAAAGCATACATGCTTATCATCATACCATTACTTTCATCATACGTTTGTTCTTGAAGAGCAGTTCAATGTGTTTCTTTATAGGGCCAATGTGAGCTTTAATCCCCTTTTCATTCCATGATTCCTTGTGTAGCCACTGCTAATTAGATTGCATCGGGAAAAAAAGTTTCACATATTTGCTTTAAATTTGCATGTTATACTAACCTTATGTGAACAAGATTTCTAATTCACCAGATCTACACTCTGTGTTTTGGGGTCATTGTGTCTGTTACAGGGCTGCCAACTTTTCCAAAAACCTTGGAAAAGTTGCTCGCCCGAGCTTTCCGCCCCCACAGCTGAGTTTTCAGGGCTTTTAGCGCGTCTATGTTGCCTCGTCCGTTACCGTTTACAACGTTAGCAGGGCTACATGGTTGGCGTTGCCTTTTCAGCGTGAGATATACAAGGTGTGGCGTGAGAGCGTGTGAAATGGTTGAAATGCGTGACACACGGCGAAACCGTGAGAGTTGACAGCCCTGCTGTTAGTCTCTGGAACTGGATCAGATTTAGATGATCATTAAACATCAAACATTAAAAAGACCTCCGGTGTTGGCCATTCAAATAACATGAGATTGGCCTTTTTCCTAGAAGAACTAGTCAAAACATGGCTGAACTTAACCCATCTGAGGGGTGGTGAAGTCTGTACCCGAGGCAGTGGTTGGCCTTTGCTGTGATTAAAGAGGAAAAAGCCTGAGTAAGCACCTGAATACACATGTGTCATCTCGGTAGAGAAACTCCTTCACTGTGTGTGTGTGCCTGCAAGTGTGCTTGTTTGTGTGTTGCTTACGTGGGCGTTCATGGGTGTGTGTCTGCTTGCATGTGTGTCTGCGTGTGTGTGCGTTTGTAACAGACGTGGTCTTGCAAGCTCCGTCAGAGGTATCGGGCAAATCGTCCCGCACTGGGTTCGAACTTACCACCTCTGTCTTCCCAAGCGCCACCACTACCAACTACGCCAACGAAAAGCTAGCTATTCGTTGATGCGGGTGGCCTGTTACATACCTGAGGAGTGAGTTTCACCGATACACATCGGCTACACGTTCATGTGTGTGTGTGTCTGCTTGTGTGTGTATGAGTGTGTGTGTGCGTGCAGTGGCGGATTTAGTGATTTGGGGCCCCAGGCGAAGACAGGCATGGGGCCCCCTTAACTCCTATTCTCACTCTTTTCAATCCATATAATAATTATTAATATAATAATAATAACTAGAGAGGGTACAATTTCAGGGGAAATTGTAGGGTGTGCTTGCTAGCGTCGGTTGCTGATGAGTCCGTTTATTAACTGTAATTTTTACAGCTGATATTTATGTATATTTTATATAAAAATGCGTACTTAGCCTACTATTTATGAAGATTGCATAGATTTAAAAGCATACATTTGTTGTTGCTCATTTATAATTCAAAATACAAAAAGTGAAGTGTAGAATGAAACGGTTGTCTTTTCATTTCCCCTGCAAGAGGGAATATTGATAAACTATAGCAGCCTCAGTTGAAAAGTTGGATCAAACGAAGATATTGGGCAATCCGCTGTAAAACGGTCCTAACCTCTATGACTCTGTCACCTTAAGTTTTTCAATGATCAGTGATATTCAGTGATATTTTCAAGCATTTAGCCTACTCATATTGCATTAATTCATTAAGAACCCCCTTTGAAACAAGCTATTGTAACATTGATCACCGGCAGTATTTCAGATGGAATAGCAATTCAAACAGTACCATCTGCTAACTGAAAATATGCCCCCAAAAACGTAGATAAGCTTGACTTTTATTTAGGGGGAAATTCAAAAAAAGTTTGCTGGAAGCGATCATTAGTAACAATGCCAAATTTGGTCTCAGTCTAGAGCCCTGCGTGGAGAAGCTGACCCCGGTAAATTGTGCTACGAGCAAGCTAGCCTAGCTGCTGTTGCTAGCCAAACTTCACTGAGCAGCACTTGTGCTAGCTGCCGCATCATTGGATACCAGTGGAGAGAAAATGACGTTTCCTTCTGCAGTTTCAGTTTGGCAACTACTTGTTTACTCTCCTCTTTTGTCTTTATCTTTTGTGCTCCGTTCGGGGAGTTGCGTTTCATTTAGCAAATTGATTTTTTCATTCACTTCACTCTTCTACTGTCTCATATTAAACCAACTGATATGACGTGCTTTGCTGCGCAGTAGCTGGCTGCAATCGATTGAATAGTCCACAGTAGTATCGGGTGGGAGGGGAAGCCTGCGTTGACACAAATAGAATAAACGCTCTGTTGGTATCTTTGTTGATTCTTTTGGGGAAAGTTATGACTTTTAATCGATTTGTATTATTATTATAGTTATTATTGATCATATAGTATTTTTGATGGAGTCTTTCAAGGGGCCCCTTGTCAGCTGGGGGCCCCTGGCACCTGGGGGGCCCCTGGCACCTGGGGGGCCCCTGGCACCTGGGGGGCCCCTGGCACCTGGGGGCCCCTGGCAACTGGGGGGCCCCTGGCACCTGGGGGGCCCCTGGCACCTGGGGGGCCCCTGGCACCTGGGGGCCCCTGGCACCTGGGGGGCCCCTGGCACCTGGGGGCCCCTGGCACCTGGGGGGCCCCTGGCACCTGGGGGCCCCTGGCACCTGGGGGGGCCCTGGCGGTTGCCTACTTTGCCTAATGGGTAAGTCCGCCCCTGTGTGCGTGCACGTTCATGGGTGTGTCTACATGCGTGTGTGTGTGCGTGCTGCTGGTACCTGTGATGAGTGCGTCGGGTCTCGACTGTTCTTTCCGCCAGGCGGGCACAAACACCGTGACGTCTCTGTGGCCACGCTCCAGGAACCAATCAACTGCCAGCTGTATGCCGTGGCAGGAGAACACTTCCTTATTCCCGTGACTGCGAAGCACAACAGGACGTGATCAGTAGTGTCAGGACGTGCCTAACGTTCTCAGTCATGTCTACAGCAGCTTCAGGATGGCTCTGAGATTGAGCTTGGGAGGGGAGGAGGGGAGGGGAGGAGAGGAGGAGGGGAGATGGGGAGGAGGGGAGATGGGGAGGAGGGGAGGAGAAGAGGCTCTGAGATTGAGCTTGGTGGTCAGATCCCACACAGCATCAGAGACAACCACAGTTTGAACAGCAGGATGACATGGTCTACATATGCAGGCACACAAGGGATTCCAACCAGGGTTCCCCGAATGCCCACCCTCAACTGAGCAGTGATACCTGGTTAGGGGACAGAACAGGGAGGAGAGGGGCTTGGTGAACTGACAGAATGTCCAACACGTTTACACCATGCTACAATACTGGGAAACAAGAGAGCAAATGTGGGGAGAGGAGAGGAGGGGAGGAGACAGGAGAAGGGAGACACAGAGAGGAGGGGAGGAGACAGGAGTAGGGAGACACAGAGAGGAGGGGAGGAGACAGGAGAAGGGAGACACAGAGAGAAGGGCAGGTGACAGGAGACTCACCTCATGGCCACGTTGCTTCCGTCCACCACCACCGGCCTCAGGTTGTCCTGGTCCTCCAGACGGGGAGACTCACACACCTGGCGACAGAAGTCCAGAGACGACGAGGAGGACGAGTGGGAAGAAGATAAAAAGGAAGAGGAGGAAGACGCATAATGGGTGATCACTTCCTGTTCCATCTCTGTCCTGGTTCCCAGTTTGACCAGCTCTCCCAGGATGTCGTTGATGAGCGCACCTGGGCCCAACTTTCCCAGCACCTGCAGCACCAGATCCTCAGAGTAGCCCAGCTTCAGCGCAAACTCCACCTTGGTCTGGCTGTGTGTGAGGAGGGATGTTGTGTGAGTGGACTCCCCAGGGGTGGGGTTCTGAGCTGACGAGGCGGGTGAGGGGTGAGGACGAGGTTTCTGGACCTCAGAAGCAGAGATCTGGACTCGCTCATCTTCACTGTCGGAAGCAGCACTCTCTTCAGAGTAGTTGCTGCAACTACTACTGGTGCTGGTACTGGTGCTGATACTGATACCGTGGGCTCCCCTGGCCACCCCTGCCTCCAAGGGCCCTGCGTCTGCACCAGCCGTGGAGCTCAGGTCTGCCTGCCGCACGCTGCCTTCCACGTGGAGATATTCCAAATCCAGACCCAGGCTGAGGATGCGGCCTGTTTCATCCTCCAGATGTTCCTTCAGGCCCATGAAGTCGTCTCATACATCCAGTCCTGTCTCCTCCGTGACCTCGATGATTCTGGCAATTCCTGGATGACCCCACTGTCACCGCTGTTGCTAGGCTGCTGTCTGACCAATCCTGGCACGGAAGCCTGAAAGAGAAGGGTCGACATCAAACAAATAAGCCAATCAAGTCTCTACCTGAATACATGTGGCCAAATGTGGTCTACTGGGGTAGGAGGGTTCACACACATACACACTCACAGACACACACACACATGCGTTGCTCATTGTTGTGGAAGGACCACCAGGCAATGTCTTAAGATGCAATACAATCAATGCCAAACCACTGTCTCTGTAATAGTATCCAAAATTACACGTACAGTATGTACTCAATGTAGTTGTAAAAAAAACCAGCACTGGGCCCTTGGGGCATGTACTGTATGAACATCAATAAATAAAGTAATCTGTCATCAGAACAGCTTTTAGCCTCGCCTCTGACATTCTCAACGCATTCAACATAATCCTACTTTGCAGTAAAGAGGCCTGAGGGTTTCTCCAAAAGAGCAAAAATCATCTCCATTGTGTCTCTCGTCTCCATTACCTGCATGGCCTCATTCTCAACTGCTTTGCATTTAACCGATATTTACACAGCACTAAGAGGGAGCCTGTCGTATAAGAAGGAAAACCTGATTGGCTAACACAAAGGAGATCTGTTGAAGCCAGGCCTACGCGCTAATTGCTCAGTGACCCTTTAAACAAGGGCTTGTTTTCTAGTGTGTGGCGTTGTCCTCGGTGCATAATCTGAGCTTCACAATGTCTGATTATCCACATATGGCTGCTCATCCACATGGACACTTGGTGTGTGTCTGGGCACTGCATGAATGTGGACTGATTTCGTCCACCGAACAGACGCACCGTCAACAGAAGTTGTCTCTCTGTCCAGTCGGGATTCCACAGCTCTGGTGAAGAGCGTGCACATGTGGAGGTGCAGTGAGGAGACTTCCTGCTAGGGGTGGGCGGTATACCGGTATGAACGCGAATACCGGTATTGCGTTGTGCCATGATATGGATTTTGCCATATCATGGATATCACGATATATTAATAAATGTATTAAGTTAAGTGTTTCTGTTTGGTATAAAATATAAGTCAAGTGATAGTTCTCACCGGTTATCCGACATCGACCAACAAACAGTAGCCTATAGGCTCTGTAATTTGTGTCGTCGAATTGTGCTATCCAAAGGTGGAAACACTATCTTTTTCACTACCTCAAAGCCATGCATGTGCGCGAATATGAACAATCTACCAGAATGCATTTGACAAATCCAATGCCAGGTTGGTTAGAATCGTGAAATGTTTATTGTAGCCATTCAGCTAGGGTGACCAGACGTCCTCTTTTAACCGGACATGTCCTCTTTTCGAGACCTAAAAAATGCGTCGGGCAGGGATTCCAAAACTGTCCGGGATTTTGCCTCGTCAGATATTTGTGTTTCTCTGGGTCTTTCACAAACTATTACGCCCTTATAAGTTTTGGAAAGGGTATCTCCCTTACGTTCCACCTTCTTGCGCGAGCTCTGACTGTAGAGAGCAATGTCATTTTGATCAGATAGTGCGGCATGCATTACATGACCAGCCCCCCCCCCGGTGACGCGACGAAGTGTCCTCTTCAGCCATGTAATAATTGTTTATAGCTCGAGCTAACTCACAACAAATATTTTACAGAGTTTTCTTGCGATCCCATAAACGTAGGCTACTGTTGAACGCGTAGGCTACTGAGAAGTCGGTCTGCATGGCAATTAAACATTGCAACATTTGGAAAATTCAACTCATGCGACACACCGGAGTTACCCAATCCAAATCCGTTCGAGTGCGGTAGATTAGCTGCTGCGGTGCGGTGTGGATTGTCATGACATTTTAAGAATAACTAATATATCATGATATATACCGTTACCGTCAGTGCTTACGAATTATACCGTGATAAACATTTTAGGCCATACCGCCCAGCCCTACTTCCTGCTAGGAGCGTGCACGTAGTGGCAAGAGAGAGGGCCTCTGGACCGGAAAACAGAAGCCCCCATGACCCGCGCCCCTCCTCAAGCTGCCACTCCAGAGGGCGTGTCCACGAATTCCAGAAGAAAGACGGAATAATTTAGTCACTCGACAACAAAAGAGGAGAGAAAGAGAGCGAGAGTGTGTGCGTGTGAGCGAGGGGGGATTGGGGTGGGGCGAGGTGAGGGGGGGGGGGTAGGGGGTGCGTGAAAGTGTGTCTGGCTTGCAGTCACCTCACAAAGCAGCTGCCAGCACAATCTGGAGCTCTCTGACCAGCCATTGTTCAACAGGCCTGGGCTCCAGGCACAGACGGAGGCTGTAGCTATTCAAACAACCCTCCACTTTACACGCTCTCTCACACACACACACACACACACTCAAATATACGCTTACACACACAGCCACTAACACTCAATGAGCGATGCATCTCCGCGTAGCGGGCTTCCTGAGTCACTGTTTAGCAGTCAGCTAAAATACCAGACAAGCACAAATTTGTTTCCTCCACTGTAGTTCAGGAGTGCTCTCAAATATCTGGCATTGTTAAATATATTACGTGACATTATTAAATATAACACCTGTTATACAGACTGATGTTCTCTTTAAAAGATTCAAGATCTTCAGCGACCATTGCTAGATAAAGAGCTTGTACTTTTCCTAGTGGACTGCCCCATTGCCTGTCTGACTACATATTCTGTGTATATATGTCTTGTTTATGCATCTATAGGGAGTCAGGTGGCTGAGCGGTTAGGGAATTGGGCTAGTAATCAGAAGGTTGCTGGTTCGATTCCAGGCCGTGAAAAATGACGTTGTGTCCTTGGGCAAGGCACTTCACCCTACTTGCCTCGGGGGGAATGTCCCTGTACTTACTTTAAGTCGCTCTGGAGAAGAGCGTCTGCTAAATGTAAATCTATAAGAGTATATGTTCCATTTCATGGGCACACTTATATACTGTTATGAAACATGCATGGTAGCAGGAAAACCACAGGCAGAAGCTGCTAAATGACATTGGACATTTCACATCCCATGAAACTGAGAAACCACAAATGACTTTAACAAGTCTGATATCCTCTTCTCCAAACATTGAGGTCAGAATAATAATGACACGTGGGAAACCACAAACTCCCTGGAAAACCGTGACTGTCACCGATATCTGAGCTTCCCAGTCTAACCACTGCTTGTCTGGGAGCTGGATGACGTCTGGTTCAGAGACTGTAGAACACTGAGAGATGAGGTCTGTTTCACAGACTGTAGAACACTGAAAGATGAGGTCTGTTTTAGAGACTGTACAACACTGAAAGATGAGGTCTGTTTCAGAGACTGTAGAACACTGAGAGATGAGGTCTGTTTCAAAGACTGTAGAACACTGAAAGATGAGGTCTGGTTCAGAGACTGTAGAACACTGAAAGATGAGGTCTGTTTCAGAGACTGTAGAACACTGAAAGATGAGGTCTGGTTCAGAGACTGTAGAACACTGAAAGATGAGGTCTGTTTCAGAGACTGTAGAACACTGAAAGATGAAGTCTGGTTCAGAGACTGTAGAACACTGAAAGATGAGGTCTGTTTCAGAGACTGTAGAACGCTGAAAGATGAGGTCTGGTTCAGAGACTGTAGAACATTGAAAGATGAGGTCTGTTTCAGAGACTGTAGAACGCTGAAAGATGAGGTCTGGTTCAGAGACTGTAGAACACTGAAAGATGAGGTATGTTTCAGAGACTGTAGAACGCTGAAAGATGAGGTCTGGTTCAGAGACTGTAGAACACTGAAAGATGAAGTCTGGTTCAGAGACTGTAGAACGCTGAATGATGAGGTTTGGGTCTGAGATTGCAGGACACTGAGGTGGAGGATGAGGTAGAGACCAGATGCTGCAGTCTGGGCCCAGGGGTGGGAGGGCAGGGGTGGGTCTGGGTCAGAGTGAGCTCCCCTGGGCATGGGGGAGGGGTGGGACTAACTGGGCCAGAGTTAGCTCCTCTGGCCTGGCAGTGGAGGGGGGGGCGGGGGGCTCCCCTGGGCTCTGCTGGTTCCCTCGGGGCCAGACCTGAGCCAGGTCCCTACGGAGGCCAGCTCCAGATCCCCACTACAGTCTGGAGAGAGGGGGACAAAGAGACAGGAGGGAGGGGAGGATCGAGGGAGGGAGGGAGGCAGGCAGGGGGGAATGGGGGGCTGCATAGGAAACAGGGGTAACAGATGCCTGCTGAAGCCACAGGGGAACCCTCTGCAACTGGTGTCCCTGCTCATCCTCCACTGAGCGCGCTCAGTACAGACCACAAATACATATCGCCGTAGTAATGTGACCTAAGTAAGGGTGCGTGTGAGTGGGGGTAGGGGAGGGGGGTAGGAACTATCACCCCTCAGTGCAGACATGGACCCCTCTTACACCCGTCTGTAAATGTGTCCTCACACACACACACACACACACGCACACACACACAGCAGCTGAGTACCTCAGTTACACCTCAGTTGCCTCACACACACTTATTCAAACACACACACACACACACACACAGATGCACAGCAGCTGAGCTCCTCAGCTGAATTCTCTCACATGTTTCCTCTTGTTCTTTGTTAGTCAACAGTTCTGGTCTTCAGTTCGCTTTTCCACCACTGACCATCCGATCATGCTGAGTCATACACCAGGATGAAAAAACTAAACGTATGTTATGTTTTCAAACTCTAACCTCTCTTTCTGTCAACTCAGTTCATGCTTATGAAGTTACACTTTAGCTTGCACAGTATTCATCATTTGAAAGGCTTCCTTTGGCCTCGAGCAAAATGAGTGCACTTCATCTTTTTATCACTCCGCTCTACATGCAAATGTTTGTGGTTAGCATTGGCTGCCAGCTGGCACGGTGTTTCATGACCAGGAGCCAGCAAGTTTTACAGTCATCAAGGTTGTACATTTTATGCCATAAAACTGCATGTTATCAGGTTCAGAAGAGGGGATCTATTCCACAATGTGACTTTGCAAAAGTTACGCTGTTCATTTGACTGTAGCAATTCCAGTATTGGACACCTAATTCATTTACATTTAGCAGACGCTCTTATCCAGAGCGACTTACAGTAAGTACAGGGACATTCCCCCCGAGGCAAGTAGGGTGAAGTGCCTTGACCAAGGACACAACGTCATTTTGCACAGCCTGGAATCGAACTGGCAACCTTCTGATTACTAGCCCGATTCCCTAACCGCTCAGCCACCTGACTCCCTAATTCACAGTCATTGACAACTCATAAAACAAAAAGCATTTACATTTACAGATATAGAGGGAGGGCCCCTTTTAAATACAGAAACACACACACTGAAGACTTCTATTTTCCAATACTTTGACTTTGAAAACATTTTTAAACCAAACTTCCAAACCGCTCTTTAAATAAAAGTGAATTCTCCACAAACAAACTCACCGCAGGGCTCCACAGTGAGGGGTGATGCGGGGAGAAGTTAATCCAGCCAAACACACACTCTCTTCTGCAGGAAGTAGACTCCTGAGAGAACACCGCGGGCCATTCCAGCGAGGACGTTGTTTCACTTCCGAGAGCTTCTCCCAGCTTTGCAGTGTCGACGTTAAGGAAACTCCAGACCCAGACTACAGCCCACTCTGCATCCAAGCAGAGGAGGAGGAAAGAGGTAAAGTCCCAGGGAAGCTGAGGGGAGAGAGGGTCCCTGTGTCTGAGTCTATGATCCCGTCTGTGGGCAGCAGGACCCTGGGGGGCAGCTTGAACAATGTGAGAGTTAGCAGATGGAGCGGTGGTATCAATCTGCTCCTGACCAATGAAAGCCCTGTGACCTCACAATGAGACACTCGCACACACCCACACACTCTCTCTCTCTCCCTCCGTCAAGCCTTCTCCTATGGCACGCGCTTTTTTCAAACACACACACACACATTCACACACTCCCCCCCCTTCACACACAACCTCCCCCCCTTTACATACACGCACACACTCTGCTTTACTCACACACTCACACGCAGACACACACACCAACGGAAACTAAGATAAGAAAGTAGAATCTCCCCACACCCCTCCCGCCCATGCCCCTCCCCCCACCCCTCCACCCCCCCCTCCCCACCACATCCAGCCGACTCGAGCCATGAATGGGTGTGTGTGTGTGGGGGGTATGCTGACAATGAGGACATGCACACAAAGGAGGGCCCATGGCAAGCAGCTGCACACAGACACCAGGCACAGGGCCATTAGAGACAGAGAGACATGGAGAGCACCCATGGCTAAGCCCTGAGGAACACCTGGTCTACCATGGTGGGGGGGTGGGGGGTAAGGGTCAGACTACAGATCATGTTGAAAGCAGATCATCCCTGGATTCTGAATTACTACAGGCAAATAAGCAGCCAAAGATTTAGTGTCAGGCGACGGGGTTAACAACTTTCCCTGAATGTTGAAATGGATCTAAAACAAGCTTGGTTGTTGGCAGACATGGCTGGCCTCAAGGAACACGTCAGCCACGCCGAAAAAACAAAGTCTGTTCTTGACTGTTCTCAGATATTTGCATTTAACACCATCTCCAAAAACACCTAGAGCGACATCGTTTTACACGTTCACATTGCTTCCAAACAAAAGAAAGTGCTAACACAGACAAAGTCACACTCGGGCTAGCAAAGGAACCTGAACATCAGTCCAATGGAATATACGTTTCTTCGGGAGATTGAATCCAATTGTAATTGAATAAATGCGTTTGTTCGGTTCCCGCCACCGAAGTTGGTTCAGAGGTCTCTGAGACTCGTCAGTACAGCGCTGCTCACACGCTCAATTCAATCCCTGTCCAAGATCTGGAGTCCAGCTCTTTGTTTCACACATACACTTCGACATTAGACAAGTACAAGTATGTACCTGAGAAGCAGATGGTGATGTCATAGCAGAGGGAGAGAGGTGGACTAGGTTTGCAGAGCAAAGGCAGGGTATTGCATTCAGACTTTCCTGTGTGTGTAGAGTGTGTGGAGTGTGTGTCTTTGTGAGTGTTTAGTGTGTGTATGTATGCAGTGTGTGTGTGTGTGTGTGTGTGTGGAGTGTGTGTATGTGGAGGGTATCTCCCTCTCTCTGTCTCTCTGTCACTTCTGTGACTTGCCCCGACTCCTTAATGGAGCCTGAGCTGGCTGCTGGCCCCTGGGGGACTGTGAAGCGACGGCCATCTGCTCACCAGCCCAGCATAAACAGGTGTCCTCTCCCCTCCGCCTGCACCTTACCAGACCCCGCAGCAATGTTAACAGAGCCCTGTTCCATGCACCCATCCTGCCTCCCAGCCCAGCCCCAGAGCTTCCTCCTCTGGCCTGCACCTGGGAGGGACCAAACTTAACTGACGCTCGTCCGGGGAGACAGCTGCTGGAAGGGAAACGGCAGGGTTTCCATCGTTGGGAAGAATCTTTTCCAAAGTGCAAAACAGCTTGAGAAAATAGCCCCAGTGATCAGAACTGGGAAAGAGAGAGAGAGGAAGAGAGAGAAGGGGGAGAGAGGAGTGCTAAGAAGAAAGGATAAAAGAAAGAAAACAAAAAGGAAGGGAAGAGAGGGAGGGAAAGAGGGAAAGAGAAAACATTTAGACTCAATGCTCCATCTCGTCCCGTGCGATCGTAAACTGTGGCAGAGATAGATACACCAGAAAGTTGGACAGAGAAAAAAGATTTGTTAGCAGCCACAGATGTAGAAGACGAACAGAAAGGGGTGTGTAAGTGGAGAAAGGAGATACAACTCCTAATCCTGTTGACCAAAAGACTTGGGGAACAGACGGTACAGAAGGAGTCCCTATGGCCAGGCAGGTCTTGCTTTTCAAGCTCACTGTGTAAACATGTTTGGGGTATTACTTTAGTCCCAGCACTCAAGGCCAGAGCGAGGCCTACAAACTCCAACCCAACAAGGTCAAATCAATCTGTGCCCAAGAGCTCAAATGAAATTTTATCATGGCATCTCTCTCTCTCTTTATGTCTCTCCATTACAGTACACACATCCTTTTCTCCAACGTAATACAGCCCTCACACATGCCTCCTCACCCCCCATAGAGGATCAGCAAGCCAGAGGGACCTAACAGACCACATGGTGTGTGTGTGTTTGTGCGCACACATTGCCTTTAAGTGACCCTGAGGGCATTAGGCCTAAGGCCAATCTTTTGTACCCTCAAAGTCCTTTACGACCCCCTCCCCAACCCCCTTACACACACACACAGTTGCACACACACACACATACACACAGACACGCGCACACACCACCTGCTGTTTCTGTAGGCTACCGGGTATTAGAGTGGAAATTGTGAAGTGAAACACCACATTCTGTGATATCATAAACACAGTCTTAGTCTTCTAGCTAACCACTCGTATTTAGCTAACCATTACTTTTGGAGCTAACCACTCTTTTTTAGCTAACCACCAATACATAGCTAACCACCACTATGAAGCTCACCACCACCATGTAGCTAAACCCCAGTATTCTGTATGTTGCTAACCAGCAGCTAACTATCAGTATGTAGCTAACCACCAGTATGAGGATATCCATGTATGCTAGGCTGGGAGGTCACCATGTGTTGGCAGAGTCTGATTAAGTCATGATGGATTACCCAGGAGGGGGATAGGGAGAGGGGGGGATAGATGGGGGGAGAGGGGGGAGAGGAAGAAGGAAGGGGGGTGGGTGTGGAGCCGGACGAGTGCCATGTCACTGGGGCCAGAGGAGGACAAAGCCAGGGACCAGGTCCCCAGAGGGCTACGGACAGCTGTTAGGACAAACGTCATCACTGGCACACACACGTTCCACCCAGGGATCCACGGTCACGTCTGGGGTTGGCTAGAAGCTAGGGGAAAGGTCACATAGAGACATATGCGAAGCACAAGCACCCACATGCATGAGCCTGTTCTCTCCATCTCTCTCTTTCTCTTTCACACACACATGCGATCGTTCACATACATACACACACGTTCAGCATTCACACATACTACAACAGAATATGTGTTATCCTGTAAACCATCTGTAGATCCGAAGATCTACCTAAAAGGTACAACCCCATGTTTGGCACCTGGCTTTCTGTAATTACACAGAGCTGCGTACTCAGACACATTCCGATTAAGATCAAGGGCTGATGTTTGTATGGACTGCCTTGGTTGGTTTTTAGCTGCAACATAATTGTGATGTGTAAATGCATGTATGTGTGTGACTGTTATTATTTGAATGTTATTGTCGTATTCTCTTTTAGAAAAAAATAGTTTAAAACACAGTTTAGGAACAGCTGGGATGTATGTCACTGGAAACAAGTATCTGTCCGATAATCCTTGATGTTTTACCAGACCTGGGTCTAGCCATCTGCTTCATCACACACAAACAGAAACAATGAATGATAAAATATAAATATTTTGCCTATTTCGTGTAACAAGTATGATTAATTGCCATAGCATTGAGTCTACTCACATTAACAGGAGCTTATCCAACTGCCAGCTGTCTTTGGTGGAACCGTTTAGAACCATAACACTCTCAGTCAGACAACAGGAAGCTCAAGCTTGAAGGAGCAATCTTCAAGAAATGTTTCACCAAACAGATAATGGCCTTCAAGTAAATGTCAGCCTGTCTATCTCTTGCATTCTCTCGCACACTGACTGGATTAACCACACAACCAATACAGCGACTAACACTCCCACCCACCCCATAATGTCCTCAGGTGGGTTTGCTTGCTGTGTAACCCCAGACACTGTATGTCATGAGAACAGATGGCTTGGAGGTGTCAGGTTAGTCAGAAAACTCCAGAGTACACACACACACTACACACACACACTGATACACACCACACACACAGACATATACCACTGACCAAGGAGTATGCAAACACAAGCAGACGTCATCATGTTTCTCTTTAATTCCAGACATTATTAACAGAGTTCCAGAGAAGCAGCAGATGCAATATGAAGGCTCACGTTGCAGGTTCCTCCAGCAGGTGAGAAGGAACATTTGGATGTAAGCTGGGACATTTACTTGTGTTGGTTCAGGTGTAATTGCTTAGTCAGGCACAATGAGAGGGGAGCAGCTGTAATTCTAGTTCTGTATGCTTGCAGGAATGTGTGTGTGTGTGTTTGTTTATAATGGGTGATTTGTTTTTTTGCTTCCCTCTGGGACATTTGTGTCAAACATAAGTGTGAGTATCCCTCCACCCCTTTTACCCACTGTGAAGCATTGTGTTGCCTAATTGTATGAAATGCGCTAAACAAATAAAGTTTGATTTGATTTCATTGTTTTGATAATTCTAGTTCTGTATGCTAGCAGGAATGCATGTGTGTGTGAGGGGGGGGGGGGAGTTGTGCTAATACAAGTCCTGTGTAGTATCAGGAATGTGTGTGTCTTTTGTTTGGGGGTGGGGGGGGACTTCCATGGTTGTATTCAAAGGAGAAGCGTGCCAGGGATCTTCCTGTCATCTCTGACCGCTGGTGACTCTGGATCAGGGACTGTCAGTCAGGAAGGGTATCTCTGACAGCTGGTGTCCCTGCTGGTGTCTCTGCTTGCTGGCTGGTGCAGCAGTGGGCATCAGGTACCTCACCCGCTTCCAGAAGACCGATGTAGCCATGGTAGCGCCCCGCACTGCCCCACACCACCTGAGGGGGGCGCTGCTGCGGATCAGCAGCTGCAGGGTGGGGGGCAGGTGTGTGTAGCTCATGTCCCCCAGCTGAATCAGGATCACAGTCACCCCACTCTGCATCAGGGCATGGTGAAGCCCCAGCTGCCAGTCGTACTGCTGCGCAGCACCCGGACCATTGACCTCTGACCCCGACCCTGACCCGGAGATCGGGGTGAGGATGACCATCAGCCTCCTGCTCAGCCGTATGCACCTCTCCGCCAGCTCCATGCAGTCTGGGAGTGGGGGCGGGGGCGGCAGGGGATGGAGAAGGTGAGTAGGGGAACAAGAAGAGGGGAGGAGGGGCATGGGGAGGAGAAGAGAAGGAGGGGATGGAAGAGAAGAAAGAGAGCAGGAGGAGAAGGAGAGGAGGATATGGGATGAGAGGGGGGAGGGGAGGAGGAGAAAAGAGGTGAAGGAGAGGGGGAGGACAGGAGATGCAGTAGGGGAGAGGGGAGGGTTCAGGGAGGAGGGGAGAGATAAAGAAGAAGAGAATGTGCAAGCAGAGAAACAGGATTGTGTTTTTCTCACATCTGTCAGGTTGTTACTAAGTGCATTTCAGAGCACAGGGCACTGCACTTACCCCACCCCTAGAATAACCTTCCCTGGTCGACCTCTAACCCCGACCGGCACAACCTCTAACCCTGAACAGTATCTCACCCTCTCCTGGCAGGTTGTCTCTGCCGTGGATGAAGAGGCGGAGGCCGCACTGGTTCTCCAGGACATAGGGCAGAACCCTGGTGACAAACAGGCCCAGTCTCTCCTCCGTGGCCTGGTCTAGTCCCTGGCGCTGGTAAGCCACATATGCATCATATACCTTCCCATCTGCAGAACACACACAAAGAGCTGCTCTACCACACACACAAAGAGCTGCTCTACCACACACACAAAGAGCTGCTCTACCACACACACAAAGAGCTGCTCGACCACACACACAAAGAGCTGCTCGACCACACACACAAAGAGCTGCTCGACCACACACACAAAGAGCTGCTCTACCACACACACATGGCTGCTCGACCACACACACAAAGAGCTGCTCGACCACACACACATGGCTGCTCGACCACACACACAAAGAGCTGCTCTACCACACACACATGGCTGCTCGACCACACACACAAAGAGCTGCTCTACCACACACACAAAGAGCTGCTCTACCACACACACAAAGAGCTGCTCGACCACACACACAAAGAGCTGCTCTACCACACACACAAAGAGCTGCTCTACCACACACACAAAGAGCTGCTCTACCACACACACAAAGAGCTGCTCGACCACACACACAAAGAGCTGCTCTACCACACACACATGGCTGCTCGACCACACACACAAAGAGCTGCTCTACCACACACACAAACAGCCTATACAAAAGAAACTGCTCTATTCGATTTTCATTTTATGTTTTCTTCGCGTGTACAGTCATTTTTTGTCTTCGAAAGTGTGTCGAATCAGAGGTGAACGAACACCCGGAGCTCGGCGCTGTTCAGGGTTAGAGTGCCCCCTTGTGGCGGGATGAAACCGGCACTCGGCCACCTGCTGTGTTGTCGCTGTCGTCTGCCTCCCCCCATGTATAGTCCTGGAGCATCTGGCAGTGCTCACCTTCAGGACGGCTGTAGGAGCGCAGCAGCCATCTGAAGAAGAGAGCCAGGTCGATGGCAAAGTGTCGGATGGCCAGTGCAGCCAGCAGGGCCAGCAGCAGGACACACACTTTCCCCACTAGAGGGAGCAACAAGGAGGCTGAGGGGCAATACAGCAGGAGGGGATCAGCTAGATTACTGAGGGTGTTCAAGTTTGTAAGTGTGTGTGTGTGTGACAGTATTTGCAAACCTTCAGGCTTGAGAAACAGAACAGCAACTGTGTTGCTCTGGTCGGTCATGGCTTTGCATTCAAACTTTGAGTGGAAGTCCTTGGCAGAAACTCTGTCTATGGTTAAGACAGACTTGAAGATATTCAGCTTCTTGGTAGTTACATACTCGCTATATATGTAGAATAAACATATCAGTGAGTTCATCAGCAAACATGAGATACGTACAAGGACAATATAATGTATGTGTGTGTGTGTGGACCTGGTGAGGTTTTGACTGTAGCCCTCCAAGTCGTCAGCCTTCTGTTCATTCACGTTCCACCACACCATACAATCTTCAATGTTTATTCCACAATGCGCAGAGCAGGTCAGAGTCTTAATGGAGCCTGGCATTAATACATAATTACATAATGAAGATTGCCCACTTTTTCCGTGGGCCAGTAATAATATTCTGCCCATGCCCAAGTGTCAGGCTCACCCATCACTGCTGTCTCTGTGGATCCGTTGGCTGGAGTGTTGATGATTGGTGGATAGTATGCCAAGGGTTCTGGAGGAAGAGCACATAACACATGTCCTTCCCAACAGCCTTCTCAACACAGCCTTCTCAACACAGCCTTCTCAACACAGACTTCTCAACACAGCCTACTCAACACAGCCTATTCAACACAGCCTATTCAACACAGCCTATTCAACACAGCCTACTCAACACAGCCTTCTCAACACAGCCTTCTCAACACAGCCTACTCAACACAGCCTATTCAACACAGCCTTCTCAACACAGCCTACTCAACACAGCCTATTCAACACAGCCTACTCAACACAGCCTTCTCAACACAGCATACTCAACACAGCCTACTCAACACAGCCTATTCAACACAGCCTATTCAACACAGCCTATTCAACACAGCCTATTCAACTCTTCCTCCTCAACTCTCCCTACTCAACACAGCCTTAACAAGGGGAAGAAAGATGACGTGGCCCAAGTGAACTCCCACATTATTGGTTTAAAGATCCTTATAAAGATCCAAGACCCACAGGCTTGGTAAAGGGCTGAATCTTCAAACAAGAATGGTTCTAGGGCTGTAACTGTTAACCCCATTACTGATAGATCTCCCCACTTGCTTTCCCTTAAAGATCCAAGGAAGATATTTAAAATGTGTATGTAATGACTAATGTTTTGTCGAGGTTTGGAGATTCTTTAATTCCACAGGCAAGGAATACCCTTTCTATTCAGCTCTGAATTTATGTCCTCTTCTCAATAAACCGACTGTGTTCAGATTTCCTCTTACTTCTATGGGAGACATCTAAGGCCTATTCAAGGAGACTGATTATATATGTTTCCACTAGAAAGATAAAATAATTTCAGAAGAAGGCGGTATTAGAGATACCTCTTATCTTTCTAGAAAGGAAACTAAGTTTAGAATCTGAGAAGCATAAATGATATCTGAATGTGTTTGCATCAGAACAAACACAAGATGCGTTTCAATTAACAAACTATTTATTTGCTGATATTAATTTACCAATGATTATTGTTGGATGAGGGTCCTTTCTCAGTGCACGTATCACGCCAGAAGAAGTATTGCACACTATTCAAACATTACCAAATGAGAATGCCCCTGGGCCTGATGGATTTTGCAGTGAGTTTTATGAAGAGGAAGATGTTTAATGAAATATTAATGGCTCTCTGCGTCGTCCCTAGTCACTGCAGTCAGCAAATATTTAACTCATCATACAAGCCAATAGCACTCTTGTATGTGGACCAGAAAATATTGTCACACACTTTGGAATCATTAACGGCAATCAAACTGGTTTATTGGTGGAAGTCAGTTATGTAATAATGTAAGACAATTTCTTACTGAAATTCTGGCATTCCAGCAAAGAAATTAAGATGGGCCGGTACTCACCCTAGATGCTGAAAAAGCTTTTGACCGTATAGAGTGGTCCTATTTCTTCATTGCTTTCATGCTTTGAATTAGTTTGACTTGGGTGACAACTTTATAAACAGGATATAAAATATTGCATGACGCTCCACTGGCTGTAGTCCTGACTAGTGGTGTTTGTTCAGACAGTTTTCAAACACAGAGGCACCAGACAGGGCTGCCCTCCGTTTATGCTGTTATTTGCAATTGCCATAAAGCTTTTAGCAGAGGCTATCAGTTCAGCAAGAGCAGACACTGTTTTGATATTCTTGTCTTCATGTGTACTACATCTGTTTTACAAGGTATGACATCAATTCCTAAACCACCTGGGCCTTGAAACTTCAAATGTTTTGTTAAGTGGATTTCCCTGAACAAGGATAATTTGCACCACCAATTGCATGGGACTCAAGTGTGCTTTTTGGGTAACTGTCTGTTATTGAAATTAACTGTTTTGTGTGTGTGTGTGTGTGTTTGTCTAGTATTGTAATGTTCGCCTACTGATGTTGATTGTTAAAAGGCTGTCTTTGTCAAAGTTTTCTTTTGAACACCCTTCACAGCTTAGCCCCCTTCTCTCTGTGTATAGTTAGTATCCTGTGTTACCTGGTGAGCTCTCTCTCACCTCTGACATCCAGCCACCTGGACGCAGAGCTGTTGTATACTTCCTGGTTGTGTGTCCAGGTACACACACACGTGTAGTTGGCCTCGTCAGCCTTGGTGGCATTGCGCACCCACAGAAAGCTGCGTTTCTCAGATGGAAGGAGACGTAAGTTCTGAAAAACAACAGGAAACAGCAGTTGCTCAATCATCCAATGGACTTGTCGACCAATTTACCAGTCATCCCACCAACTAGCCAACAAGCCAACCAGTAATCCAGTCAACCAAACAATCTACTCAACAAGCCAACCAACTACTCAACCAACGAATCAGTCAACCAGTCAACTATCCAGTCCACCAACCATGTTAACTAACCAGCCCAAGGGGACGTACCCTGTACCAGCTGAAGTTTCCTTTACACTCCCCAAGGCGGTGGACGGGCCATTCAATGTCGATGTTGACGGACGACTCGGAGACGGGCGGGAACAAGACACGGGGACGGGGCTCGGCGGGTAAAACGGTCACCTTGGTTACAAACAAGAAGCATCTGTCCGGTGAAGCCCTCCTGGAGACGGCACAGAGCACAAAGACACAGAGACACACACACACACACAAGCACGTCTTATCACGGTAAGACAAAGACTGCATTGGCTAGAAAAGGTACAGGATGTCGTGCCGGGGTCGTCTTGGTCACCCATAGCTGTAATAGTGTTCCGAGTCATTGAGGAGGAGGGGGAGGAAGAGGAGAAGAGAGCCGTGTTGATGCAGACGCTGGCCCTCAGAGGAGGAGATCTCCTCGGTACCGTTGCGGTACCACCTGGGATCCGTCACGTTGGCGTCGGCCAGGATGGCATTGGACACCTTGGCATGCAAACGAAGACCCTCCCCCTCCAGCACCTGCAGCGAGTCCCACTCATCCTGCAGGCACAATTCTTCTGTTGGGGATTCATCTGGACCAGAGGGTGAACCACAGAAGAAGACCTTCTCTATTATTTAACACAATACGTGTTTGTACAGCACATGTACTTTTCTGTGGGGGTGACGTAGGGCTGTGAGTGTGGGATGTAGCCTTGGGAGTGTGTGTGATGTAGCGAGGTACCTGGAGGTTCGGTAACTTCTCCACAGGTTGACACCCAGGCCAGGGCCAGCAGCAGACATGCTCGTATGGGGACAGACATCTCTCTGGGCTGCGGAGGAGAGCGGTTAGGTGAGGTGAGGGGAGAGGAGAACTGAGGTGAGGGGAGAGGTGAGGTGAGGGGGGAGGTGAGAGATTAGGGGAGGAGTGAGGGGAGAGGTGAGGGGAGATATGAGGGGTGAGGGGAGAGGTGAGGGGAGAGGTGAGGGGAGAGATGAGGGGAGAGATGAGGGGAAAGGAGAGGGGAGGGGAGAGATGAGGGGAGAGATTAGGGGAGGAGTGAGGGGAGAGGTGAGGGGAGAGATTAGGGGAGGAGTGAGGGGAGAGATTAGGTGAGGAGTAAGGGGAAAGGTGAGGGGAGATATTAGGGGAGGGGTGAGGGGAGATATTAGGGGAGGGGTGAGAGGAGAGGTGAAGGGAGAGATTAGGGGAGGGATAAGTGGAGAGGTTAGGGGAGAGATTAGGGGAGGGGTGAGGGGAGAGATTAGGGGAGGGGTGAGGGGAGGAGTGAGGGGAGAGGTGAGGGGCGATATTAGGGGAGGGGTGAGGGGAGAGGTGAGGGGAGATATTAGGGGAGGGGTGAGGGGAGAGATTAGGGGAGGGGTGAGGGGAGAGGTTAGGGGAGAGATTAGGGGAGGGATGAGCGGAGAGGTTAGGGGAGAGATTAGGGGAGGGGTGAGGGGAGAGGTTAGGGGAGAGATTAGGGGAAGAGTGAGGGGAGAGGTGAGGGGCGATATTAGGGGAGGGGTGAGGGGAGAGGTTAGGGGAGAGATTAGGGGAGGGATGAGCGGAGAGGTTAGGGGAGAGATTAGGGGAGGGGTGAGGGGAGAGGTGAGGGGAGAGGTGAGGGGAGATATTAGGGGAGAGGGTTGTCAGGGAGGTGCAGAACAAGAGGACCCAAACACAGGAAAGGATCAAAAGAATGAAGGTATAGTAACTAACAAAAAAAAACTAAACTCTGCAACTAAAGTACACGGTTACAAACTGCTGCTCTTTGTGTTTTTGCAAAAAACAACGCTTAGGGACAGGAACATGAAGGAACAAACTTACACTTGGAAACATTTGTACCTTGTACCTTTATTTACCTGCCTGGATGCTGCAATGCAATTTCCTTCCAGGGAACAATAGAGCTAATCTGCTCTTTATATTTATGATATTCATGTGGAATTATGTGTTGGTCATGCTTTCAAATTGTCTCTGTTTGTAAATAACAGCAAATTATCCATGACAGGCTTTATGTCTTGGACCTTTCAAACCAGGCTATATATTTGATCCCATTGAATGTTTCACATCTCCAAAGAAATGTTACGTAAATATCTGACTATTCTTAATGTGAAGGTAAAATAGTTTGTTCCAGTTCAGACAAGTTTTGTCAACCTAAATATATTGTGTAAGCTACCAAGGCCACCTGAGAGTCTTTTAGCAACACAGAAAGCTAAGTGCAAAAGTTGTCCATTTAAAAAAATTCAGCGGACCACTACTTTCAAGCCAATTAGGTTCCAGTAATCTAGTTACAGCTAATCACTATCATCGAGGTGGCCTTTCGCCATTGGCTTATTTTGTGAAATCACTGTCAATCAGCAGTGGGCTGGAGGAAAGTGCGGAAGTTCAGACAATAATTGGGGGAGCTGGTTCTCATACCAGAACTATAATATGACCTAGTGCAGCTTTAATGACTGGGTAAACATAAAATGAACATGATAAGATGCTTTCAATTTTTTACACGTTTTGTACGGTGTTCTTCGTGGTCAATTTGACCTGAGGATGTCTTACATTTATCAAACATATAAGAAATATAAACATTTTACACGCATTTGTTTTGGATGATCTTGAGGTGAGACAACATGCAATTTCATAATCTTCAAAAACTGCTTTAGGTCCCCAACCTAAAAGTTACCTACCTAACCATACCTCTCACTTAATCTGTGAGATGTTATGGTGATTTTAATATTTTCTCATATTTGTGTGATAGGTATTATGGATGTGTATGGAGTGAGTGGGGGTTAAGTTATTTTAAGGGCTATATGGGTAGTTAACAAGGACACAGTACCTAACAGTACCTGACAGTACCTGACAAAAACAAATACCTGACACATCATTTTTATCATAATCATTTTCTGGAGGTTTAAATTGCTGGGGTCAATGATTAAAATGTTTAGTACATTTGAAGAACACAGGAGGGTTGAAGTTCTAGCTTTTAATTAAATTATAGTATATATAATAGTGTGTCACTGTTAAAAGAATAGATACAGTATAACATACTGTACTGGATGGCCTGAAATATGCTACATGGTGGACTGAAATGCCTTACCAAGATACAGAGGAGGAGAATTACGTTGAAAAGATTCAGCTTGTTGGAGTTTTAAGAACTGATACTTAAACGTTCTGTCAGCAGTGATATCATTAAGCGTTTGATATAGATCAAATTCAGTAAAATACATTTAATTGATTGGTCTTAATATCCATTAAAAAAATTACTCTATAACCAGGACATAAAAAGCAATACTCACCTTATATGCAACCTTGACCAACACTAGATAACCAGAAGTTGCTTCCTGCTAACTGTGCTCTGTGCTTCATTTGGTCGAATTATTATAGACAGGGTAGGTGCATTCTGTAGACTCTAACATCAGATATAAGAATGTGCAGCTGCAAACAACCCACAAACTAAACACACACAGGGACACACAAATACACACGTATGTACGCTCACTAAAACACACATACACAAACATGCAGGAACACACACATACAGTACACACAGAATCCAAACATCCACATGTAATCCAAACAGCCCTACACTGCTGTTAGTGAACAGCCATGAATCTACATTGTTGTTGGTGAAAAGCCCTAAACCTACATTGCTGTTGGTGAACAGCCATAACTCTCTACATTGTTGTTGGTGAACAGCCCTAACCCGTTAAGGAGTAGTGTCACACATATGTGATCGTTCGAAAGCGGGCCCCACAGAGTACCGTCACACATGTGTGATTCTGAACATTCCAACCGACTATTTTCCGATAGACAAAAACTATATGACAAACGCTGTAGTATGGCTTAAAAATTTACAATTAGGAGGCTAACAAGTAACACTAGCAGGTAGTAGCATTGCTACGAGTATTATGCTAGGTTGCTAGGTAACGGAAGCTAACTAAAACTAGCTAGCTTCCGTTTAGGAAAAATAACTCACTCTGGTGGAAGCGTCGGTAATATTTAGAACTCACTCCTTAAAAGGCTAAACCTACATTGCTGTTGGTGAACATTTACATTACATTTAGCAGACGCTCTTATCCAGAGCGACTTACAGTAAGTACAGGGACATTCTCCCCGAGGCAAGTAGGGTGAAGTGCCTTGCCCAAGGACACAACGTCATTGTGCACAGCCAGGAATCGAACCAGCAACCTTCAGATTACTAGCCCAATTCCCTAACCGCTCAGCCACCTGACTCCCGAACAGCCATGGCTCTCTACATTGCTGTTGGTGAATAGCAGCTGTAAAGATGCCTTCAACACCAGGCCATCCAGCTCACTGGCATACTGTACCATGGTCTCTCTAACCTAGTCTATGAGAGGAGACCGAAGGTTCTCCTACAGAACTTTGCTGGCCTGACATTTACTCAGAGGTAAATGTCATATTTCCCACAAGTGGGAAATATGTGTACGAAATCTTTCACATAGTAATAACCGAGTAATTTCGTTGTTATTACTACACAGTAGTGCTAAACGTTTCAACATAGCAACAAAGTAACAGTTGGATTTAAGTATTCTTTAGGTAAGCTTTAGCCTAGTACTGACAGATTTGTTAAACCATAATAATAAAGTAACAGTAATGTTCAATTATCTATGTTTGAGTAAGCTTTATCACCGGAAATGTTGTTTGAAGGATGTTTATCTGTCAATCTGCTAGCGTCACCTATCCTGTTCAAGACAACCTGATTATAGAAACTGATTGTTCAGAAAGTCAGATAGCTAACACAAAAAAATAGTATGTGTAAGCCATCCTCACAAAATCATTTGCAAATTCCAATTAGAAAGTGTACCCCAGTCTTGAAACACAATTGACCCTTTTTGACACATTACTCAGGTTCATTCACACTTCTTTGCAAAAGTCTAAACACACCTCTCACTTTACAGTATTTGCATGCAAAATGCATGCTTTTACTAAACCCAACAAAACAAAAATGTAGAGAGGCTTCAAAAGAAACTGCATTGCAAAACACAATCTATGATTCATATACTGTAAGACCTGACACATATATAAAATAATGCAGTTTCTGCGTGTAATTCCATCTGATGTTAGTGTTTTTATGACATTGTGCTATGATTGACTAAATGTTCCTGTCGAAAGAGAACGTGTGTTAGTGTTTTGGTAGACATGGTGTATTGTTTAGTGTATGTTTGTGTTATGAAAATTAGTGTTTGAGTTTAGTTTACAATGTGTGAATTTGAGCATGAAATTAACCGTTTGCCAATTGTGTGCCGTAGGTGTGTTGGTGCGTTTAGAGTTTAAGAAACTTGTTAGAAGTATTGAAAAAAATGTCATAGCAATTGTAAAAAACTGTAAGACACAATTGTTACCATTATGTCATTTAGAAAACACTGCCGTTTGATAAGTAAACTTACCCCACCACAATTCAAACACCCTTAACAACCAATTATCCATATGTAAGCACTAACAAGCAAAAATACTCAACAAGCAATCAGGGGTTTGGAATGAATACAAAGGTAAACTCATCTGTACTTTGAAATCATGGATGCAAATATCAGAGGAAGAGGCAGAATTGTCAGAATGAGAGGAGGTGGATAAAGGAGAGGAAAAGGCTGAGGAAGAGGAAGAAGAACAACAATCTCAAATGAGATCCATGCCACACTATGACAGAAATCCCTATGACAGAACAACCTTCTCCAAGCCATGGAAGAAGCTTGTGGGGAAATTGCTGTGGAGTCTTGTCAGGGATGGCTCAGGCATTCATTTTCCCCTGCTGTTTGTCTAGAGAAAACATTGCCTGTGATGTTGAGGAAAATCTCTGGCCTGTGCCTGGTCAGAGACAGGATGCTGACCCAGAATGAACAGTACTGTAGCGTACTCAAGCCCTGTTACCCAGGTGAAAAGGCGTTTATTTCCTTGTTTTCTTAGCCTTTGTTTCCCAAATTAAAATTTACAGTAATGAATGTGTTGTTGAGTAACAGTACTACTATTTGTATACTGGGACCACTACAGTAACAAGAGCTCAAAATAAACTAATGTAAATAAACAGCCACAATTAGGGACAATTGCAGTATTTGTGAGCTTTATGATTTACATCATGTCAAACTCATGAGGTGGAACATATCTAAAATTCAGGGACAAGTTATAGTCAATGGTTCATGAAAACACTATTATAAAAAAGTTTTCAATTCCTCCCAGCAGTGTGTAAAGGGTATTCAGAAGGTTGAATTTATTTGAGGGCTTTGTGTGTATTTTGAATGCAAAGTTTGGTTTCTATGACAGGTAATATGTTTTTGACTACAGTGTTTGATTTTGGGTCAAAAGTCAAGGGTTTGGCCAAACAGTCTAAGTATGAAGATGTGTGTTTAGAGTTTGGAGAAAACAGTACACATTCAAGAAATGTGTCTTAGCAATTGAGAAAAACTGTAATACATTGTCACTCCCAACACTCATTTCTGGTACGACACATCCACACACAAACCAACACACGCCTGTAAAATGATAAGAAAAACATTTTTAAATAACACTATGGGCACTTCAGTAGTCATACTTCATAGACAATATGTCTACATAAATTCACATTTCTATCATGATATAATGAAACATTTCACATTCAAATACAAGTGCACTTCACTTTTGAATAATACATACAAATGTAAACATACAGAACATCCACTTATTATTCCGCAACAAAGATGTTTTAAGTTATAATTAGAGCTCAGTATAAATCCTTCATGTCAGACTTTGTCATGATCATGTCAGCTTTTAGAGCTACATGTTTCTTTTCTTTGAAAATACAATGACTTAAACCCCATCATGGCACAGCAGGTGTTAGTAGCAGGGAAATGCTGCCAACAAGGCTAATCAGACATGGGAATTGGCATGAGACCAGGCGTGTCCCCTGACTACTAACTTTGATATCCCTGAGCTGTGTAAGAGAGGGAGACAGGCTGGGTGGGAGAGAGAAAGAAAGAGAAAAGTTGGGTGAGAGAGAGAAAAATAGAGGGAGAGAGGGAATACGCGAGAGAGAGGGAGAAAGGTGTTGGGAAAAAGAAAGAGAGAGTGAGAGAGATGCTGGATGAGAGAGGGAGAGAGGGAGACAGAAGGAATATGTGAGAGAGAAAGAGAGAGAGAGAGGGGAAGATGGAGCGTGGGGATGTGAGAGACGGAGAGAAAGAAACAGAGAGGGGCTGGGCGAGAGAGGGAGAGAGGGGCCAGCCCTCAGACTGTCCCCGGGGTGCTCTCTCCAGGCTCAGAGGGCATGTGGTATCTCAGACATTTCCAGAAGCGTCCACTGGGGGGCTCCGTGGGGCTGCCTGCAGGGCTGGCCTTCCACCTCAGAGCGCCTTGCTTCATGTGGATGTATCTCAGGGACTCTGGCAGGGCAGAGTAGTCCACGTGGGCGTCAGCCTCCACCAGGATCACCCTGAGGCTGCTGTGGACCAGGGCCTGGTGCAGACCCATACTCTGGTCATAGTCCTGTTGCCATAGTGACTTCTGCTCCACGCTGGAGATGCTGCTCCTTGACAGGACGATGATAAGTCTGCGGCTTCTCTCCATCGCCTGGGCAACCGCGTCGTGCATTGCTGTGGAGGATTGTGGACATGGAGAATCAGTAGGTTTTACTTGGGCCAAATAGAGTATTTCTTATTTGACACTTCGAATATAAGTTGTATTCTAAGTGTTTGTGTGTGTGTGTACCTTCCCCAGGGGTGTCATCTCGTCCTATGATGTACAGCGTGTACCCGTGCTGTCTCTCCAGGACTTCAGGCAGCATGTGCAGGGCAAAGGCCATCGCCCTGGACGAACACGTTGCATCGCCATGGAGATAACTCACAAAGGCATCAAAGAGCTTTCCATCTGGAGCTGCAGAGGAGAGAAGAGGACATGGAACAGAATGTAGACTTGACCTTGAAAAGACAACATCCTCTTTAAAGGAACAGATAAACCAAGCTTGTGTTCTCACTTCTCATCCTCCTGAACACACGGGGGCGCAGTTTCCTATAGACCAGCACCAGGTCCACCTTGAACAGGAAGCCAAAGACCATGGCCAAGATGACCACAGGTAAGACCAGAGGCAGGCTCACAACAGTGTAGAAGAACCTGTGATCGGCTACATGTTGAAGACAAAAAGCGAGAGACAAAAGTGAGTCCATTTTTTTAATTGTTTTGTTTAATGAACCAAAATCTGGATGTTTGTTATATAAATAATCAAGCGCAGCTGGTTCATGCAGGGGGACGCGAGACATAGCGCCTCATTAGCAGCGCCTCATTAGCAGCGTCTCACTAGCAGCGCGTCATATCACGCAGTAGGGGCACACCTTAGCAGGGCGGGCTATTTAATCAGGATATCGCTGCACTCTGCATTGCTTAGTGCGACACAGGTTGCTTCTGTTTAATCTGCTGCCGCCGCCTCCCCGGCCTCCACCCTTGGTTCTGTTTCCTGTCGTAGGGGGAATGCGTCGCTGCTCTCTGCTCGGAGGTCGAGACGGTGTCTCCGTTGGGTGCGGCAGGGAGCCGATGCAAGCAGAACCATAATGCCAAATCAAGTGGTACAATCATGTGTTGTACCGTGTGAAATAAAGTATCAAGTACATACTATACTAAGTCCTCCTGCCTGAACCATTAGCCGACCAACTTGAATCTTTTAGTGGACTTTTCTTTTTGGAATAGCATCCGTAGATACAATCCCTACTGTAGGGAAGTTGCAAGTCAGCCACTTGGCTGTCTGTGTGTATTGTGTGTGTGTGTGTGTATTGTATGTGTATGTGTGTATGCGTGTGAGCATGCACGTGTATGTGTGTGTAGCTGGTGTGTGTGTGTGTGAGGTGTGTGTTCAAGGTTTGTTTGTGTGTATATGTGCATGCATGGGTGCATGGTGATTACCAGGCTGTAGCCACACCACACCGGTATCCTGGCCCAGGGGGTTGATGACCACGCATGTCAGCGGAACGTCCAGGAAGTCCACCAGGACCTCGGAGATGTTGAGGGTGGACTGGAGGTAAACATTTGCCCCTTCGTGAACACTGGGGACCAGGACATCACAGACCAGTCACTGCCTGGGGGCCAACAGCCCATGGCTCAGAAGCCACATGTGGCTCCTTGACCATTTCTGTGGCTCCCACACAATTTTAGGATTAGTTCTACAATTTATGGTAAGTAGCCTAAAACTTCAGAGAGTCGCAAATAGGGGTTTTGGAATGCAGCCCTAGCGTGTCCGAATAGCATCATGAACGTGCACATTTTGTTCAATAGGGGACATGGGTCGTAAGGCTTTACAAACAAACTGTTTTTAAAACCAACCAGTGTCAGTGCCATACAACTCTACCAGTAGAGCCTAGCCTAGTCTGCGTAAAAGCAAACAACATGCAAAAAGAGTGAATCAAGCGGGATGACAAAATGTTTAAATGGCATAAAAAAGTGAGAAAGGCAAGACAAATGCAAACATTTCATTGAAGAATGGACCGACTCTTATGCAGTCATAGCTTATGTGGCTGGGGGGCCAGTAAAAAGTATCTGAAAGGTATAACTTTAAAAACAAGACATTGTTTGACAATCGGCTGTGAGAAGTTCCCCCATCTGTGTTTTTCCCCCACTGGGACTCCCAATGTACCCTATTTTAATAAAAATGTCTCGACATCACAAAGATTACCGACACCTAGACTAGATGCTAACAGTTCACTGTGAAGTTTGCTACTCACATACAACACCCAAACACTCGCACACATAAAGACAACTCACAAATCCCAGGAGTCTGTGAGCTGTTGAAACTCGTCAATGTGTTTGCCATTGATATTCCAGTAACCACGGCTAGCCTCCACATCCTCACCAGCACCAACCAAGGCAAGGCAGGTTAGCTGCTGACTGGAACCTGGGACCAACACAGTAACACACAGACATCCTTTACAAGATGCCCAGACACAACACGTATTCGAGTCTGTGAAGCTTCAGCAAGGTGTGTTAGTAATCAGTACTAGCCTGGTTCAACTATGATAATTTCCTGCTTGGGGTAGGTCACCTTAGGCATCTGAAGAACTTCATCTAGACACACACACACATACACACACACACATACACACACACACACAGTGTTGACAAAGTTAGCAGTTTGAACAGGATTAAGAGTAAACATACTGCATCTAACAGAACTTCATCTAGACAGACACACTAACACACACATTATACACACAGGAGTTTAAATTGAATTAACAGTAACCATAAAGTATTTCTCCCTAATATTACCACAGCATTAGAAATTGATAGGATGTATGACATAGTATGTTCAGTTAAGTTCAGTCAATGTTGTTTAGCGTGTGTTACCATGGGTAACAGAGAGCCTCATGCTTCTGGAGGCATTGTAGTTGTGCCCCTCCAGAGAGAAGTCCACCATGCAGGTATACACTCCAGCAGCCTCTTGGGACACTTCAGGGACTCTCAGCAAATCTCCAGAAACATCCATTGGCCTGCAGTTCTGACCAGTCAAAAACAAGGAGAAAGTACAGAAAGGATTTTGAAGAAAGTCCCTTTCTTCATTTTCCTAAACAAGGTCATGTTGATGATGTACTGTAGTGGATATACAGCTCTGAAAAGAATAGAGAGACCACTGCACCTTTCTCTTTCATAAAAAAAAAAAAAACGTAAAGAACGACAATTTTGAGTGAGGAACTGAAGGGTAAAATGTGCAGTGACCTCTTAGATTTTACCCTTCTGTTGCTCACTCACAATTGTCCTTTTTTTTTATGAAAGAAGAAGGTGCAGTCACCTCCAAAGAAAATTCAGAGCAGGCTTTATGGAGTCTCGGGTAGAAACTATGCTGTGCATTTGTGGTTGTCTGTAGGTGTTCTGTGTTACTTTAATTTGTGTAGTGGTGTGTGAGTGAGTGAGTGAGTGGGTGAGGGGGATTTCCAACCTAGGGGATGGTTTTGGAAAGGGTTCCTGTAATTTGAGAGGTACTATAAAAAGTATCTGAAAGGTATAACTTTAAAAACAAGACATTGTTTGACAAAACAAAGAGTGTGTATGTGTGTGTCAATGTGAATAGCTTTACAGTGTAGATCAGGACAGTAGGCTATACTAAACGCAGTCAAACATACGGCCCACCACAACCGGCCCACCACATGATCCAATCCCACCCACTAGATGACATGGCAAAGTGTGAAAGTTGTAGAGAAGTCATTCATTCTGAGTTTTCAATAAAATGCACTGCTATTCCTGATTTGTTCACAGTCTGTTTGAGGGAAGTTTAGCAACTCTAAGCAGTGGCTGTAGCCTACGTTAATCGTGTGCAGTGAGTTTTTTTTAATAATACCTCCAGTCTTAAGATGTGTAAAACAAATTGGGTTCAAGGAATCCAAGTACTTCACACATATTCAGAGATCTAAGCTAGGATACAAACAAGCACTCTAACTGTGTAGCTCCAAACTAGCCAAAATGTGAGCAAACAAACCAGGGACAGCAGCAAACTTAAACTAACAGGCCACATTTACCAGGTTAAGCGTAAACACTTCCATAAATAAAAGAGGCCTATCTCAATTATATAAAACACCAACATAAAGAGATACCATGTTTAACAATAGGCTATTACAATTTTAAAAAACTAACGTGAACAATAATCTTGAAAATGTCATGTAACTTAGAAAGTGACTAATCACAGCCAAACCACATGTGGGCTACAAGTAAACTGGTTCCCACAACCTACTTAAATGAAAATACTGCTTCAGAAGCAGTATTTCCACCCTGACAGTTCTCTGAAAAACAACTGACTACTTATTCTGGTCATGTTTAAAGACATTGAGCATTGTGCAAAATATTGTCAATCAGCACTTTCAGTATAAAATAAATAAGTTAAGTTAAATACCAAAAAATAAGTTAAATACTATATAGTATGTATAATATACTATATGCTATATGGTATACACTGATCAGCCATAACATTATGACCACTGACAGGTGAAGTGAATAACACTGATTATGTCTTTATAATGGCACCTTTCAGTGGGTGGGATATATTAGGCATGAAAGTTGTCTCAGTCTCAGGCTGTTCATCTTCTGGTTTGTAAATGGATGGTTCATTCATTATGAATGTTTTTAGAATGTTCTTTACATTTAAATAAAGGAAAAACAGGGAGTGTTGTTTTACTGGTTCGGCACACTTGAGATCAAGTTGGCTGTATGTGACCCATGAACTAAACTGAGTTTGACAGCCCTGTAAGTGACTCTGTGAAACACGTTAATAGTTACCCATGGTGTTCTAGTTGACAACAGTTAAAGGGTTGCCAGATTTAACCCCTACCTTAAACCACCTTATACGTGCTTTGTGGTCCAGGATAAATACATGGTCCTGCTTGCAGGGGATGCAATCGTTTGTTCCCTGGGTTAGAGACCGGTTCTCGTCAGGCTCAGGGCATGGTCCTGGGTCCACAGACACAGAAAATCCATGTTCCCAGGATTCATTGTCGTTCCTGCTATTACAGATACAAGAAGGATTAATGAATCCAATTTGACCCAAGTTGAAAGTTATTGGTATACAGTAAGTAACCCCTTGAAATGCATTCAAACTACTCAGAAACCGTAATGATGTCCAGGGTAGGTTTAAATGTGGTTTGAGCTGTTGGTTTTCTGCGTACAGATACTGTGCTCCTCTGGTACACGGATCCTGCTAGTACATTCTCACCTGGCCTTACAGGTGTACAGTCCACCATGGTCGTGCTGGGCGGGTAGGAACCACAGCGAGTCTTGTCTGACCTCCACTCCAAGGGGCAGCCCTGGGCCCGGACCGCCCCCTCTGGTCCAGTTCACACTGTCACATCCCTCACTGCAGCCAACACACGAGAGCTGGAAGAAGTGGCCTGAGGTCACATGGTAGCTATCCAGCGCTCCCTTGTGGCCTGTTGAAGACAGAGCAGAGACAGAGCAGCTTCAAATCAGCTAATGATGTGGGACAACAGGACAGCACAAAGGAGAAGTACAACTGCAATAACACTTCCAAGAAATGACACAATGGCAATAGCACGCAACAACAGACAATAACAACAACAGCAACTGCATGTGCAAACCAGCACCAGCATTAAGACAAGAAAGCCCACCACAGTGACAGTACCAGAGTGATTGACTCCTTGACTGAGGGGATGGTGATAAAACTGTTCTTGAGATCTTTCTGAAACTCTTTTGGTCAAGGTTAGCTATAGCGTATATAATATACAGAGTATCGTATCCTGTATTTTTCTGGCAAATCACAACAACAACAAAAATCTGCTCAAATGCTGCACTAGTTCACACTTGACTGATGGGGACCTGACCCTTACTGTTATTGTAACTGTTATTTGTTCCTTTGCATTCTCTAATTCCTGCTCTCCTCTCGCTGTCCCCCCTCCACACCTCCCCTGTGGTGTGGAGGGTTTAGCTGTCAGCATCTGCCTGGTCGCCAGTCTAACATCGTTGGATCTACAGTAGTCGCCAGTGGACATTGGTCTATGACGGTCTGCCAACGTTGGAGTTAGGAGACCGATGTCCACTTGGTGACTACGACGGACAACTGAATTGCTCCTCCCAAGGTTTCTTCTATTTTTTCTCCATTAGTTTCATTGGGAGTTTTTCCTTGTCATCTTGAGGGTTATGTGAAGGAATCTGGGACATTGCTTGTAAAAAGGGCTATACAAATAACATTGTGTTTTATTTGATTATGTATCACAGGTGTCTCCACGTCGCTTGTCAGTATCGCTTCCTCTCTCGATGCCCAGTTTGGGGATCATCTCCGTGTTGCTCGTCAGTATTGCTTTCTCTCTCGATGCCCAGTTTGGGGATCACCTCCACGTTCCTCGTCAGTATCGCTTTCTCTCTCGATGCCCAGTTTGGGGATCCCCTCCACGTTCCTCGTCAGTATCGCTTCCTCTCTCGATGCCAAGTTTGGGGATCACCTCCACGTTCCTCGTCAGTATCGCTTCCTCTCTCGATGCCCAGTTTGCGGATCACCTCCAGGTCGCTCGTCAGTATCCAGGGGCGTTGTTAGACCCTTTTTACTGGGGCACGTGCCCCAGTATAAATCTGCTGTGCCCCAGTAAAATCTAATGTTTGAGTTTTAACAATTTACTTTATTCGTAAGTGCATTAATTTAGATAGATAATCCCAGAAAAAATAAACGCAGTATCCCAATCAACGCTTGAAAAATCTAAGCAGTTTAACCGAAAACACAAACCGATGCCCACAGAATTCCATTTCAGCGCGCTCTTCTGAGCTTGCCAAATAGCCACTGCAGCACGCACACAGGAGTCCAGGTGTCCCAAACAAGTCAGCATTGAGAAAAGCTAAGAAAACATTACAAAACTAAAGAAAGTTTCTAAATGATAGGCCTACCGATCTGTCATATTTTGACTAAAACATAAAAACAATATTACATGAAGCTCAAAAAAATCGTAGGCCCTATTTGTGCTCAAATGAATGCGAAAAAAAATTGAACGCTCGCATTAAATATTGATGCCCCTGCCGAAGTACTTGTGTCCCTGAACTGTTGTATAGTGGGTTAAGCAAGGGAAGTTTCTATAGCCTAGTAGTGCATTGTGCGCAGCAAGCTTGAAAGAAAAAAAGGGATATGAATAGGGGCCTGTGCCCCAGTAGAGTTTTATGTCTAACAATGCCTCTGTCAGTATAGCTTTCTCTCTCAATGCCCAGTTTGGGGATATCCTCTCACGCATGCACTGGCCACCTTTCATAAAGGCTGCTGGCTAGAGGACACTAGAACAAATCCAGGAATTCCAGGTGGACTATTTAGCAGAATATGCCTGGCTGAACAGGTTTGATGTAAAAAGGGTGAGGGTGGAATGAGATGATATGCTCATAAGGGAATTGAGTTATTTGATCATGTTTGATAAACATTAACCAATGAACCTTGGCATGTAAACAGAAGTCCAACATGAAGTACCACAGCATCTAGTGATATGTTCTGAGTTATACCTGATGAGTATAGCTCAGTGGTATTGCATTTGACTGCAGATCAAGAGTCCCAAGTTCAAATCTCCCCCTGTAAAGTGCTTAGGTGAAAATGTACAGTGTTTGTAATTCCAGGAATCTGTGTGTGTGTCTGACATTGCTTAGTTATTAATTAATAGGTTTTAGTTTAGTTGTCTGATAATTATTTGTTATGTATTGTGTGTATTGTTTGTATATTATTTATTGTTTATATAGTACGCTGCTGGTCCTGACTAAATATTTAGTTCTGTCAACATGTTCAGAATGACAAATAAATTAATTAATCTCAGTTATCAAAAAAACTGGCATTATATGAAGTTGTACAATGTACAACGGCCGCATGTATGGCCAGATGAGCACTGCTGACTGACAATGCTGGTTAATTAACTTATTTTAAAGGGTTTTCTTTACGGGTGAAATTCTAGCCAGCTAACTAACAGCAAGACAATATCCAATATAAAATAAAGTGGATAGTTCATTTTCAGTATCAATAAGTGAGCATTTGTTATGTTAATAGCAGCATCAAAGGGAGAGCGTCACAGGCACAGCACACAGTACTAGTATATTACAATACAATACGTTTTGGTGGTGGCTTCCAAGCACACTGTAGGAAACCCCAATGTGTGAACGTACACCAACACAACTAAAATAGAGTAACACCACAATTACCTCATCTATAGCAGACTCAAAACAAGATTAGGCTAAATCTCTGTAGCTGACTACATTTGAGAAATCATTACGTGTGTCAGTCCAAGAGCGATGCACTAAGAGGAGAATATGTGGGCCTGTACCATGCATTAACCCATGCTAACGCATGCTAATAAACCTCTCTGGTGGATGCAGGAGCTGGAGGCTGTGTCGATCGTCAGTATCATGACTACTCTTCGGAATTTTTGAAAATGTCTTTGCAGTTCTAAGATGTGGGTGGGTGACATTGAAACTGGTTCATCTTGGTTCGTGAAAATGAGGCCAATAGGTTAGGGCAGGACGATATGTGTGTGTGTGCATATGTGTGTGTTGCATGTATCTGACCTATTTTGAGACAGGATGTATACGAAGACCACCAAATCGTTTTTTTATGGGACTGAGGCTAAAGTATCAGTAAAATGTGTAAGACAAACATCTAGGGCTGTGAAGCACCTTAACTATACAATCAAAATAGGGATACAATATTTTCATTTTATGTCTTCCCATTGTTACCATGCAAGAAGACATAAGAATATAACAAGGTTCCTAAAACCTTCCAGAAAACAGCCCAAGAAAAAAAGTAGCCTACCTTTAACAAAACATCCCACGGTTTGACAAATCCAAATAACCTACTACACAATTTGACCCTCAGTGAAGATGTATTTAAATAATGTTTAAATCATACGTCTATAGCCGAGTATACTCTTTCATTTTCTCTGCCAGAATTCTTACCGTCTTCAAGAGTTGACGGGATCATTGACGGCATCAGTAGAAAAAGAATGCCGATGTAAACCTCCTGCATTATAGTCAACACCTGTGGAAGGAGACAATATCAACCGATACCATTGTTCATGTGTGTAATTGTGAAGACTACACCTTCTGTGTCCGATCATGTGTAGGCTACCGAAGGATTTGGACATTTCCTGTCAGTTAACTTATGTTCAGCAATGTCGAGGACTTCCCAACAACAACAAAGGGGAAGTGAAACCGCAAAAGACGGACTAATTTATTGTCCTTATGCACTCATGTATTGTAATTTAAGCTATTACTGAAAAAATACAAACAAGTTATGATTTATGGAAGTTCTTACAAAAAAGTAAAATCCAATGACCACCACAACCCTAACTCTACCGATGCACATAGCCTACAAGGTGTTATGTAGTGTTTGAAATACAGTACACCAACAGACATACAGTGTAGAAGGTAATAGCTGTAGGCCTACTAGAATAAATCTGGTTTGTGATCAGTCAGGTTTGTGGTACCGCCGTGTTCATAAGAACCTCTGGAAATACTGGAGTGGTTTATTTAGCCAAAAAAACACCGCACCTGTTCAACACAAAAATCATTTCTAATGAACTGTATAGTGAAAAACAGTAGCCTATAGGTCTACACTCAATGGAACATGCGGAGTCACCAAAAAGTAATCAAGTTTATATAATCCAATATATCAAAATCAAATTTACCTGTATGACATTCGTTTTAGGTAGAGTTAATCTTCGGTTTCGGAGTTTTCCATCCTCTTGTGAAACCGTGGTGTAGGGTATGATACGCCCAATAAACGTTCCACATCAAGCTTACGCTTCAAATTAGCGTCATGTGTTGTAGGATACCTTTCACAATGTAGCCTTTATGTTTATGGTACTTGAGGTGTGACGGAGAGAGATATAGTCTATTGGTTCTCAACCCAGTCTTCGTGACCCCCAGCCCTGCATGTTCCAGTGTTGGAGCAGGGAAACATAGAAGATGCAGGGCAGAGGGGTATTCCAGAAAGCTGATTATGCGACATAACCGGGTCAGTTAACTCCAGCTGACACACAATGTTGCAGCAACTTGGCAATGTTGCTACAACGTTGAGTTGTACTTAATATGTCGCATAACCTGCTTTCTGGAATACCCCCCTGGGGGACATGAGAACCTGTGTTAGTCCGTTGGCCTAATACGTATAAATAAGCATTCTCTAAAAACTATTGAGTATTGTGTAGGAATGAGAGTGTGCTCAAATCTGTCTGCTAAAATGATTTAATAATCTACCTGCAGTACATTTCTATTCAGGCTGACTTTATCAGTGAACTTAAGTTATTGCTAAAATTACCCAATCAATGTAGATTCTAGATTAAGAAGCCTACAGGTTAGAATGTACTTTTTCATGAAGGTTTGAAACTTCCTGATGCTCATAAACTGCGAGGCAATATATTTTTCCATGTTTGAAAATAAACATGAGATCAGTGTAACCCACTCCCTCTGTGCGTCTGCCGCCTGGTCGAGCCCCTCGGCGCTGCTGGTATACTTTGCGTTGTGTTCTGGGTAGGTCGCCGCGCTTATTTAGAACTTGTTGTGCTCCATTAAGGTAGGCAGGTTAATCGGCGGCGTGTACCATACAAGTGTGAATATGTACATTGATAATTACCCACTCACCTAATTTGTTCATATGTTGGTTATTTAAGTGTATAGTTACAGTGAGTACTGTAAGGTCAAGTACTACAAATTAGTTTTTATGTACTGGTGTACAAAATTGGTTTGTACAAAACTATCGTGGCTAGCCGGTGGGCTAACATTAGCTATTCTGGTAGAGTGCAATATTTCATATAAGATCGCTTGTTTGTGCTCCGTTAAGGATCGAACCAGCCTTATCTGTGACAATAAACCCCGATGGTCTCAGCCAGTCTTCGACCCCAGCGTCCCGTGTCTCCTTCTCTCCGCACTGCACCCCTAACTCTAACAAGTGCAAACTACGGTGGCTCGTAAGGTAGGCTACAACAACTGCCACCTACTGGCCTTCTTAAGGCTACTATTTTACATAAGTATACTATAATTACAATAATCTGTGTGTGTGTGTGTGTTTCTGTGTGTGTGAAAATTCTGTAGTGGGATTTTTGTCGAAACACTGAACTCGAGAACCATGCACTGTGCAAAGTTTTACATTTGCACGTACCCAGGGGGTACTGCTGGTGTTTCTGATGGGCTGGTAGGTGTCATTTACCTTTGTATAACTCAAAACAGCTATCAACTTGGCAGAAAGCTTTTTCAAAGACATTTTCAAAAGTTCCAAAGAGTAGTCATGATACTGACGATCGACACAGCCTCCAGCTCCTGCATAGGGAGTCAGGTGGCTGAGCGGTGAGGGAATCGGGCTAGTAATCCAAAGGTTGCCAGTTCGATTCCCGGTCAATAATTAACATAACAAATGTTCACTTATTGATACTGAAAATTAAGTATCCACTTTATTTGCTATTGTCTTGCTGTTAGTTAGCTGGCTAGAATTTCACCCGCAAAGAAAACCCTTAAAATAAGTTCATTCAAACTTTTGTACCAGCATTGTCAGTCAGTAGTGCTAATCTGGCCATACCTGCGGCCGTTCATAGTGCCAGTTTTTTAGATAACTGAGATACTGATATTTAATTCCATTTATTTATTTGTCATTCTGAACATGTTGACAGAACAAAATATTTAGTCAGCAACATACTATATAACATTTACATTTAGTCATTTAGCAGATGCTCTGATCCAGAGCGACTTACAGTAAGTACAGGGACATTCCCCCGAGGCAAGTAGGGTGAAGTGCCTTTCCCAAGGACACAATGTCAAAAGCCTGGCGAGGAATCAAACCGGCAACCTTCTGATTACTAGCCCCATTCCCTAACCGCTCAGCCACCTGACTCCAGATGCCACTGTAGAGCAGAGTAATGACACAGCGAATACGGACGTTTATCATCATTATTATTTTGTATTATTATTAAGAGGCCCCTGATTGGTCGAGGCCCCGGGCTTAAGCCCAGGTAAACCCGTGCATTAAGGCGCCACTGCATATGGTCATTCTATACACCAATCAATCAATGTAGCTGTCCCATGTCTCTTCTGTGATTGTCTCACTCCTTAAAACAATACAATCAATCCGTACAATCAGAGTCGAATCAACATTTGTCTCCAGACCAACTGTCTCTCCCCCAGGTGATAAGACCTCATGTTGCATTTCTCTAGGTCAGGAACTCATAGCACCAGGGGTTGACCAGGCCTGTAGGGTCCTTTCAAACAAGTGTTAATTAATACAAACAATGACCTGATCAGTCAGTAATGTCAGCCTTTATCACCTTTCACTTCACAGTTGATGTTGGCTGACATGCTTGTACGGATTCCCCCCAGGTCAAAGGTCACAGTGCAGGTGTAGAAGCCTCCGTCCTTGGGCTCGACACGCTTCACAGTCAGACTGGTTGTCATCACGATACATGAACTTGTCCTCTGTTTCAATAGGCTGACAGTCCTGGAGAAGTCCATTAAATAAACTATCAAATGGGGGTTTAACTGAAACTGAGACATAAATACTAATGCAAATAAAAGAATCGCATTTTATTTATTTATGCAACTTGCAATGTGTGGCTACTATGTATTTGTGTCTGGCTACTATGCACTATACATTTCAAGATCATGATTAAAAGTCATTACAGATTTTCTAGAAACTCTTGTGCCATGTTAGAAAGGCAAATGGTCACCTCTCCTTTGTAGGGTCCTTTTCAAACAAGTGTTATGTAATACAAACAATGACCTCACTATTCTTCACAATGGATCAAACAGCTGTTTTATTAGCACATGACTGTATGTCAAGGGCGTAGCCAGAATAATCTATTTGGGTAGGCCTAGAAAAATAGGCATAGATAGGATAGGCATATTTTCGTTTTTGGGTAGGCCTTAGAACTTATTGGGTAGGCCTGTGCCTACCCAGGCCTACCCGTGGCTACGCCCCTGCTGTATGTCTCCTTCTGACCCTTTCAAGAACTTCCCTTCCAGTTCATGAATATAGATTGAAAGGATGTAGGAAGTCTCTCCAAGTCATGCAGTCCATTTTGGCGGCAACACCTTTACATTCCTTGGAACTCAACTTAATTATATCCCCTTCCTTTATACAGCAACAACTGTCAGAGCATGTCTCTTACCAATGAACATAGAAGCTTACAGTTTAACCACTATTGAAACATATTCATCCTAAATGTTCCATAGCAAAGGTCAACAGTGAGGTGTGGTTAAACCCAGAAGCACACCCTGTCTAGTTGTTCCACCCAGCTACTCTGCTGTGTTGGGTGTAGAGGAAGTGTCACTCTAAGAGGAGAGTGTGGTACAAGATTGAGTCCTGTCTCTGTATTTCCTGTGAAACAGGCTGAATATGCTTTGCTAGAGGTAATTATGCATGCACACTTACTTCTGTCACACTCACTTCTGACAACCATGTGGTCACCATGTGTATTTGTATCAGAGAGTATGTAGGTCACCGCCACAGCCATGCCCGTTTACGTTCTTCTGGTCTTCCCTGAAACTCGTGTTTTCTGTCTGTTTGTGTGTTCCAGTCCTGGTTTTGTCTCTCTTCAGGTTCCCTGTCTTGTTTCAATCAGCTGTTGTCCATTCATTGTGTGATACCCCTGCCCTGTATAAATGTCAGCTCCCTATGTCAGTCCTGGTCGCATTGTTGTTGTGCAACGTGAGTAGCTCCTGAGATTCCGTTTGATAAATGCATTTTTTGGTAACTTGGATCCTGTCTGCATTTGGGTCCACCTCCTGCCTTACCACTTGACAGTCACAGACACACACATACCTGCTTCTGTGTAGAGGAAGGGGAAGACTCCCCGGAAGCAGAGCACAATGTGGATCTTGAACAGGTAGTAGAAGACCACAGCAGCAGTGAAGTTTAGAGCCAGGCAGCCTAACAGCAGGCCGACAGGAAGCATCAGGTTGGGATCTGTAGAGACGGAGGTTTAATAACTAGGATCAATAAAGAAATAGGTCAAAGGTGAGGTTACACACTCGTTGTTGTTGTTGCATGAACAGAAGTGAGGTTCCACAATCATAGATGAGGTTCAAATACTGTTAAAGAGGATTGACAGTCATCAGTGAGGTAACACTATCATAGTTGGTGTTACATTGTCACGTCAGTGGGTTCTGACCTGCCGGCAGGAGTGTGAACTGTGCCCCCACAAAATTATGGGAACTGATAACATCACATGAGTAGTTGACATAGAAGTCTTCCTGCTTCACTTCAGAGAACGTCAGCAGGTGATTCAGCCACACACCCTTTTCCCCGTCAACCTGTCTCTGGTCCCTGGCAGGGGAAAAGGAATACACGTACTTATGGATGGATAAATAGATAGATAGATACATGGATGGATGGATGGTTGGGTAGATAGACAGATAGATGAACCTACGGTTGTGTTTGGTGGAAGACTCTCTGTGTGGAGTCTTTGGGGATGTAGTCATCAGCACCGCTGGCCAGCCAAAACACACTCACCCAGTGTTCTCCCACACACGGAACAAACACACGACACTCCTTGTTGAACTTTGACCCTGTAAACACATGAACCCACATGCAAACAAACATATGGTACAAGACAGGGGAGCAAAACGAAAGCATATCATTGCACAATGCATGGGAGTCGGGTGGCTGAGCGGTGAGGGAATCGGGCTAGTAATCCGAAGGTTGCCAGTTCGATTCCCGGTCATGCCAACTGACGTTGTGTCCTTGGGCAAGGCACTTCACCCTACTTGCCTCGGGGGAATGTCCCTGTACTTACTGTAAGTCGCTCTGGATAAGAGTGTCTGCTAAATGTAAATGAATGCAACTCACCCAACTCTGCCTTGACCGACTCATTAGTAGGCACCACTATTCTGGGTTGAAGAACATATTCCTCTGAAATGACAAGGAAGTAAAAAAATGTTATTTTAGCATGCGTAGGAAGACAACTCTAATGGTTAATGTAAAAAAAATGATGACCTGGCTATCAAAATGATGGACAGTTTGCGTACATGTCTGCATTTTTATGATTAGTCATTAATGTAAGCATTTATCACCTTTCACTTCACATTTGATGGTGGCTGACATGCTTGTAGGGATTCCCCCCAGGTCAAAAGTCACAGTGCAGGTGTAGAAGCCTCCGTCCTTGGGCTCGACACGCTTCACAGTCAGACTCTGGTTGTCATCACGATACATGAACTTGTCGTCTGTTTCAATAGGCTGACAGTCCTGGAGAAGTCCATTAAAGGAACTATCAAATGGGGGTTCAACTGAAACTGAGACTTAAATACTAATGCAAATAAAAGAATATTTATTATTTTTATTTGCATTTACTATGCAATATATATTTCCAGATCATGATGAAGTCATTACAGATTTTCTAGGAACTCTTGTGCCATGTTAGAAAAACATGGTTAGTTGCAAGGTTCATACCTCTTACACGGCTAAAAGACAGTAATTTTTTAGTAAATATAACATCAAAAAATGTTTCACCATAGGTCTCACCTTGTACCACTTGAAGGAGTAAGAATCTCCTAATTCCGTTTTAATGTTCTTCAAGGGACAGACCATTTCGCCAAAGACACTGTTCGTCAGGTACTGGGTGTGTGTATCTGGACGGTCACAGTGTGAGTTGGTTTGTTTTACGATCAGTGAGGTGGTCTGAGAAAAACACTGGGTTGGAGTTCTGTTGACCAGAGAACACACAATACTCCATTAGATCATGTTGATGCAGAAGTCCACAGCAATCTGATCTGATCTATTGAGTTACTGATCTCCTTCACTAGATTTGATGTCTTTGTCTCACACAAACATACAGTACCAGTTCATTTCTATTTACATAGCACAACATGTCCACCATGAAAGAAAATACTATTTAGGTTTGACGAGGAGGTGTTCAGTAGGTACCTCACAACACACAAGTATTTTCCTGTGTCCTGCGGCAAAGCATTGAGGAACCACAGAGTGGTGCCCCTCACAAGAGTTCGTTCTGTAGCCTGGCCCAGCTCCAGTGTTTCCTCGCTGTACCAGTGGATGTTGTAGGAGACATTCCAAAAGTCAAACACCTCAGGGGCTACCAGGGTGCAGTTCAACATGGCAGCCTCCCCTACGACTGAGAATGACCGCTCAAAGTACAGGCCATACTCCTTACAGCCCTCTGCAGAGAGGCGTCAGGGGAGATAGAGGGAAGGGAGGTCATAGATGAGCAAACACACATGGACCAGTCAACTGACACAAGAGGGCAATCTTTTGAATTTGTCAAACCTTATGACTATTTCACTTTCAATCCTTACTGTATGAGGCTTCAATCACTTTCTCTGTTTCTGTCTCTTTCTCTCCGCTGTTTATCAATGTGGTATTCACTGTATTACAGTCCTTTATGTCTGTATTACAGTGGTGACTTGAACAGGTGATTGAAATGATGGTCCTACTTACCACCTGCTGCTGAGGAGCTGCTGATGAGGCTGAGGGCTGAGAGGAGGATAAAGTTCTGGAGCCAACCCATGTCTGGAAGACAGAAACAGCAATTTCCGGTAATAATGGATATCACCTTAAGTCACACATGACTACAAAGAAATCTGATTTAACACAGTGAAGTACATTATTTCTTGTGTTCTTCCCAAAACACAGATTGAAACACCTTTGTAAAAATCCTGTCTCAGACAAGAAACCATTTACTCTCAATAGAGATGCTGTATGCTACGTCCGTCATTAATAAAACACTTATAAGTCGGTAGTAGAATGCCTGTATGAGCCTCTGGCAGGTGAAAGTCCATGCATGAGCGTGGGACCCCCCATTGACTTCTTAAGAAAATCCTTCCACAACCGCAAGAGTCGGATATGATAGAAAAAAATCACCTTTTATGTTTAAGTGAAATCGTATAGGCCTATTAGATTTGGTCGGGCAAGTGGATTTTAAAATAGGACAGTAGCCTGACGGCTGAGAATTATTAGCACCTGGCATGCTAGTGATCATTTGTCTTTCTTATTTCTCTTTCAGTTTCTTATCTTTATAAACGGATACGACTGCCGTGGTGGAGGTCTCTGGTCCTACGTTGGCAAGTGCACGTTAAATTAGGGATGGGACGTATGGCACTGACGCATCGATGCTTGTGTCGCAAAACCAATACGCACAGTTTCGAAAAAGTGTTTTGGAGCTTGTATCAAATTACGAAACCACGTGATAGATGACGTTCAATGCTTCAAACGTCCCGAACTGGTTCGAAGTTTTGCAGCTCTTCTGAACCAGAGCCATAGAGGGAACGAAGCCACCGCTTCTTGTTAAAGACAAATCTCACATTGCCAGAGAAGCAGCACAAGGCATCGCTCGAGTTTCTTCCATGAGTCATTATTATTTAACCAAATCCGTATTGTAATAATTATAAATCCGTGCACTTGAGTGTTGTGTTGTATTTCATTGAAATGAAACGTAACATGATAGGACTAGGTAGGTCTACAGTGCCCAGAAAACAAATGTTGATGATTCGTCAACATTGGCAACAGTAATAATAATTTGTAAAAAATAAAGTCCCCCGAGTTCACAATAGGCCTACATATCACAAATGTTAAGAATAAGAAAAAATCTGTGTAATCTAGTTTAATTGATATAAAAACCGTATCGTATAAAGTCCGTCCACCCGTATAGACAAGCAGCGGCTTTTTCGGTGGTGTAGCTGGTTAAAGCCATGTACGACAATGTATTATTAATGCGAGTCTAAATACCCGAGTTCTCGCCCCGGTGCAGGCAACCTCGGAAGATATTCTTTAACTTTTACTGTGAGAAAATGACTTAATTCTAACGGCCTACAGATGTATCACAATATTTTAATGTGTGAGCACTAATATCGGATAAAAATGAACACATGCAGCCTTAATTAAAATATTAAATAACGTAGGTTAGTCTACCGTCGGAGACAACCACTACGCGCCATTCAGCCAGTTTAAACGGCTGCTAGATGAAGCTGTTCATTTTCAATGCGCCGATAGTTCGGCTCTTTGGGCCGGCACAATCCGGATGAAACCACCAAAGCTTCACAAGGCATCGTTCGCCCATCCCTACGTTAAATCCCCCATTTCAGCAGATGTATAAAATACCTTGAAAGATGTCCTTAATAAGTCTCAGCGTCTTAAGTTATGACAGAATAGGCTACTAAAGAATGCAAATCTAAATAGGAACCCAAGTCAACTATAGGCTACCCCAATGACGTTTATAATGTAGCCGATAACATCTAGTTTGGGAATTTCCACTAGCCTGGCTCTGCCCTCCTACGTACTTCCGCTCAACTTTGATAATAGGTGCGTTCGACATGAACGGACTTCATGCAGCGCTGCAGCCGGATGCAGGCGGCTGACTTGAAACAGTGAATTCTGGTTAGACTTTTTGTCCGACTTGAGACAGCGCCGAGGCTAGGTCACTGTGACGTAGCCATCAAAGTACCGTGACATCGATTCGAGAACTGCCGGCTGTGTAGCCGAGCGCATTTTCTCAAGAGCAACTGCAAGGGTTCTAATGACGACAGCTATTTCATGATTGGCCAGACTCACACGCGACAACTTTGACGCGTGTTTTGTAATTATTCTGACATCTTCAGTTTCGCCAACGCTCAAATCCGGACCAAACAGTTTAATTGAATTAAAAATGTGTTGAAGAAAGGGTTTTAGTCCGCCTCTTCACTAACGAAAAGAGTACGTTTAATTATAAATAAAGTAAAGTAAGCAAACAGCGCTTGATTGGCCATGACTATGGAACGCCAACTGTGCCAAAATGTCAGAATTCTCGTTCGTGTACAGACGTTACATTCTAACGTGTACAGACGTCAATTTTTATGGAATGCCGATTGTGCCAAAACGTCTGAATTCTCGTTTGTGTACAGACGTTACATTTTAACCTGTTAAGGAGTAGCGTCACACATATGTGATCGTTCGAAAGCGGGCCCCACAGAGTACCGTCACACATGTGTGATTCGGAACATTCCAACCGACTATTTTCCGATAGACAAAAACTATATGAAAAACGCTATAGTATGGCTTCAAAATTTACAATTAGGAGGCTAACAAGTAACACTAGCAGGTAGTAGCATTGCTACGAGTATTATGCTAGGTTGCTAGGTAACGGAACCTAACTAAAACTAGCTAGTTTCCGTTTTGGAAAAATAACTCACTCTGGTGGAAGCGTCGGTAATATTTAGAACTCACTCCTTAAAAGGTTAACTCACATAAGTCTATGGCTGCTCACCGTGGCCAAAATGAGCGCCCTGTTTTTTCCGCAACAGAGCCAACAGAGCAACAGCTTGCTCGAAGGTTACTCCGAATTTGAAGATTTTATCAGAACGCCAGGGAACACCTCAAAGTCTGAAAAATCCAAGAAAGAGTGCTGGCAAAAAGTAGCAGACCAAATTAAATGTAGAGGAGTGACACGTTTTATCGCTTATTACAGTAAGCTAGGCCTATGTTTTTTTTTATTTTCATATTTTCATTTATCATCTTTAATGTCATATGATGTGGTTTCAACAAATTTATCTGGCTCTGGCTGTACCGGAAATATGTAATATATGCATGTTATAATCATAATAATAATAATTAAGCCTCTATAGTGCGTTGGCTAATTCATTCCTAGTCAAGTCAATATGTTTTACTGTAGCCTTGTTTTGTGGTGTGTTCGGCCTCCAACAGTAAAAAAAAAAGCAGAGAACTGATGTTTAAATATACAGTGCATTATGTACACTGCATAATATACTAACCCCCTTGGGTTAGAATATTAAGGTAGGCCTACATAATCTAAATTGGCTAACTTTAGACATTTCATAAACAACGTGTTGAATTTTATGCATAAATATATGTGACTTTGTAGCCTACACATAAGCCTACAATTTGTTTTTCAAGTCAACAAGACAAGCATTTCATGGCAAACTATTTACTGTCATTCATTTTACGAAAATGATGCACCTCGACTGGGGAACAGGGATGAATGCAACCATAGCCTATAATTGGGCCATTAATAATGTGCTCTCCTTGCTCAGGTTTAATTAATGGCACTCTGTTCCTTGCTCCAATAATTTACAACTCCGTTCGAACATGCTCTGACTAATGCTGGGTACACACCACAAGATAATCAGGCTGATTTTGGGCCGATTTCCCCCTTCCGACAATCCTACGTAATGTCCCAACAATCCTAGTTTATGTCCCGATTATTTACAGATTATTTTATCAGATTTTCCCTTGATGTGAGGTGTGTTAAGAGTAGTCGAATTTGCTCGGAAGAACGTCGGAGCCGCTCCGAAATCATGATGTGTGAGGGGAATCCCGAGGACAAACACCACACACTATAAAAAGGACAAGTATTAGGACGTCTCCGTGTGTCAACCACGCGTAATTGACGCCGACTTTGCATGCAAAGACGGCGTCCATTACGCCAACTTCCATACAAAGTCAGCGTCTTTTTCGCCTCAAATTGAACCGTGTCACGTGACACGTTCAAAGCACGCGTTTATTTAGACGCGTGCTTTTAACGTGTCACAAAGCACGCGTACTAGTATGCTTTTTTGAGACGTGTCTATCAAACCACACAAAATTAACGCCTGGTTTGGCTCAATCAGCGTCTGTTTTTCCAAAATTAAAGTCTGCTTGCTTGAATCTCCGATGGGAAATTACGGCAACAATTGTAACATCTAATACGTAAGTAAAGTAGGTCTTAGAATGCTCGTGCGAGCTAGGCTACTATCAAATACAATGCTAGTTAGCTATTAGTATGAAGTTGGTGGTCACAATTGCAATACTCTATGATATAACAATTGGTGCAGAGACAAATAAATGCAGTAATATCAGGCTGGCTGGCTGTCTGTCTGGCTTGGAGCTTTGTGAACTTCCCTTGCACTGCGATTGCGTTGCCTCAGTATTGTGCGCAAATGCGCAAACTTAGTTGGTGGCAATATACAACTGTTGTTAGGCTAATCTTCAAGTCAAGTGTATTTTATTGTCATTTTCAATTGCATATGGTTGTACATAATAAAAACGAAACAGAGTTTCAAGTTCAAGTCTTTTTATGTCAGATGCACAGACCAACACAGGGTCAGACTGTGCACTGAAATTCTTAGGACAAGACAACGCAAAGCAACCTGGCATAACATGACATGTAAGTACTCAGAACAAGTGTACACCTATGACAAGCTAACATATAATAAATCTCCTAAATAAATTCAAAATAAACACTAAACCTATTCCCCCAGGACCATGATGCCATATAAAACAACATATAACAGTAATTGGTGCCAGTGCAAACGTATGTAGCCTACAGTTACAGGACAGTATGTTCAGTGACAGGACAATATGTACAGTGATTGGAGGTAGCAGTTATGAAGTGATAGGTTCTCGTGCCAATATATTGTGATGCCAATTTGTTGAGCGGTCATCTTCCTTGTATAGACCTAGAAAAGTGAAATACACAGCCAAGGTGACAGAAATAAAGGTTCATCGGCTGTCCTTCACATTCACACACTGTTGTCTTTATACTTAACAGATCATCTATGATGTCCTAAAGGCCCAACTCCTTCTCAGGTCACCTTCTGGCAGCAACCATGCAGCTGGATTTCACTGTGCAACCAGGCCTACCCAAGCTGCTGCTGCTGGGCCCAGGGTTGATTGTAATGGCACACTGGGACTTGCAGATGACCTGAAATACATATTTTTCTTTCTGCTGTGTAAGATGTAGGCCTACTGCTTTTAACTTGAGTCGAACGCTATTAAACCCTCCCATGGTCAGCAAACACTAGCCATTGCTCTACTTCAGAAGGGATACTGTTCACTGCTGTATGAGTCAATAGGACATTACCATCACCTGAATGACTTGTAGTGATCGGGAGGTTATGCCTGTTCTGATGATGGTATAAACCATGTTAGATTGTTGGCTCTGTGCATTGTTTGGGTCTCCTCTCTCTGTGTTCTGCTTCTGTGTCTTTGGTTCTGTTGCAGGATGGCAGGCAGGTAGAGGAGCTGTGATTGCTGCAAGGGCACACCTGTGACCTGTGCCTTGGTCCTTAATAAGCTGTGCCCTAACAAGCTGGGTCTCTCCATTACTAGCAGGAACATCAAATCTAATCTTCCTATGAACCCAATTAACACAAAATATTGTACATTGCTAATCATCAGCTAACTAAATGGTAGGTGAATAGACAATCAAGCTTGATATGGTATAGTCATGAACTAGCACTGTTCAAAGATGTCCAACTTAAGTTCTCAATGTCAATGTCAGCAGAAAAACACGAAAGAGCAGAAACCTGCTCTCGCAATGCAGTGTTAGTCTACTAATAAAATAATTGTGATAATTTTTCAACTTTCATTTATCTTCATAGCGCCCGCTCACTAGGGATGTTCTTGCTCCTTGTTAATCGAATATATATATATATATATTACTTAGTTTATTCATTTATTTTGTCCTTCCCGATTTAACCTATACATTTACTATCTTACTTAAAGGTTTACTCGCCACGGTTTTCTTCGCGGCTTCCTTCCTTGGAGCCCGACACTACTGTTCCTTATGGCAGGCCGTTTTAACATTTATTTCTATAAACATACTAGTCACTATTTTAAAGTTACTAGTACTTATTCTTTAGTTACTAGTAACTAATCCAATAGTTACTAGTATCTATTCCCGTTTTACTAATAACTTTCATTAGATACTAGTAACTATTCTTTAGTTACTAGTAACTAATCCAATAGTTACTAGTATCTATTCCCGTTTTACTAGTAATTTTTCATTAGATACTAGTACATATTCTTTAGTTACTAGTAACTAATCCAATAGTTTATGGCAGGCCGTTTTAACATTTATTTCTATAAACGTACTAGTCACTATTTTAAAGTTACTAGTACTTATTCTTTAGTTACTAGTAACTAATCCAATAGTTACTAGTATCTATTCCCGTTTTACTAGTAACTTTCATTAGATACTAGTAACTATTCTTTAGTTACTTGTAACTAATCCAATAGTTACTAGTATCTATTCCCGTTTTACTAGTAAGTTTTCATTAGATACTAGTACCTATTCTTTAGTTACTAGTAACTAATCCAATAGTTACTAGTATCTATTCCCGTTTTACTAGTAACAAATTGGACAATTTTACAATGGTATCCTATGGGGCTCTGCTTTACAGATATCTACTATTTGTGTCCAACTAGTATCTATTCAAATAGTTACTAGTATCTATTCCAGTTTTACTAGTAACTATTCATTGGATACTAGTAACTATTCTTTAGTTACTAGTAACTAATCCAATAGTTACTAGTATCTATTCCCGTTTTACTAGTAACTATTCATTAGATACTAGTAATTTTTTAGTTACTAGTAACTAATCCAATAGTTACTAGTATCTATTCCCGTTTTACTAGTCACATTTTAAATTGTACTATCAAGTAGTCATTTTTACTAAAAACGCATTTGTTACTAGTAAGAATAATAATGTTACTAGTAAGAATTGTAATAGTTACTAGTAACTAAAGAATAGTTACTAGTATCTAATGAAAGTTACTAGTAAAACGGGAATAGGTACTAGTAACTATTGGATTAGTTACTAGTAACTAAAGAATAGTTACTAGTATCTAATGAAAGTTACTAGTAAAACGGGAATAGATACTAGTAACTATTGTATTAGTTACTAGTAACTAAAGAATAGTTACTAGTAAAACGGGAATAGATACTAGTAACTATTCTTTAGTTACTAGTAACTATAACAACAAGAGATATCCCGAAACCAATAAGTACTAGTAACTATTGCCAACAAGATATCTAGTTAACATGCAAATTAGCTTTAGAAGATATCTAGTTAACATGCAAATTAGCTTTAGAAGATATCTAGTTAACATGCAAATCGGCTTTAGAAGATATCTAGTTAACATGCAAACTAGCTGCCGAAGACCAGACCTCACAGAAGACAGCACTACAGTGGACATATCGACACGAATTTATTTCAGAAATGGCACACACGTGTTATTGAACAAATTCCAACAAGGCAACATACGCCACGCACAATTGATTGCCTATTGATTCATTACTGGTGAATTTAAGAAGACTCGAAGGCATTTGATCGATGGAGACATTGGAAGAACGTGTTGCTAGTCTTTCAGAACTCGAGCGCTCATCACCACACGCACTCGATGTCTGCACAGCGAAGACGCCTTCTCAGACCCTCGTGTGCCATCAGGTAACTTTTGGATTTCGCTTTTAGAATAACATTACTCATACAATGGTAACATGGTTGGCCAAATATACGTTGTATTAGAGATACCCGTAGGTTATATTATTTAAACTAGCTTGCTAGCTGGCGAGCGCGTATGTTATCTACCTAGAATACCAGGACTTAGCGTTAGCTTATACTTATCAAAATGTCTAGCCACTGGGTGACCAAAGGCAGGCAAGGGGAACTCGTATTAATGTTAAATAACCTCATAAAGTGACATTTGAATGCCTTAAGACCTTAACAAAACAATCACCATGGCAATGACTACACAATGGAACTTGCATTTAGCTTAGCTTAGTTCTAACAATAAGGGCCAATATATGGTTATGGTGTTGCATGACAAGTTATTGGCTATCCAATCAGAATATACAAAATGTGTGTCATTCAACAGTTTGTGATGGTGCCCTTACCTGTGTTGCAGCTGGCTAGGGCACACTCTCTCACACTTGTGTCCTGGCGCTCCCCACTGTCCTATCTGAGGCAAAGGCTACTATTTGACTGTAGTTCCAAATTTGTGTCCTGTTTTTCATTACTGCAGGTACATGGATGACCTCTGCGAAGCAGGACGACTGACATTATCCACCTCTGCTGCTCACCAGGCCGCTGCGCTGCTATTTGAAAATGGCGTGGGCACAGATTTGGACGTAGAAGCTGGGCAGTGCTCTGTCCGTCACAGTCAACCAACACAGCATACAAAGTAAACTTGGGTTACACTTCACGTGTGAGGAGTGAAGTGTGGAGAGGGTGGCGGGACTTCCGCTTCCTGGGGGTCCACATACAGGACAGCCCATCCTGGAGTGTGAACCCCTCTGAGCTGCTGAAAAAGTCCCAGCAGAGACTGTACTTCCTGAGAACACTCAGCAGGAATAACATCACACAAAGACTGCTGGGGTCCTTCGACCGAGCCTCCATTGAAAGCATCCTCACATATTGCATATGCATTTGGTATACTAGCTGTACAGTGGCTCAGAGGAAAACGCTCCAGAGGGTCATCAACACCGCTCAAAAGATTGTTGGCTGCCCTCTCCCTGCACTGGAAGACCTACACAGATCCCGTTGCCTCAAAAAATCCCAGAACATCATAAAAGACACTTCACACTCCTGGGGACTCCCTGTTTGAAATGTTGCCTACAGGCAGACGATACAGATCAATCCAGGCAAGGACAAACAGACTAAAACACAGTTTCTATCCAACTGCAATAACCACTGTTAATGTTGCCAAAACATAATGTGCACAATGTTATGTTATGTATTATGCAATGACTGTGTGTGGTTGTTCACGGCACTGTCTTAGGTATATTAATTCTTATTTATTTGAGTAATGTTAGCACTTTAGTAATTTTATCCTTTTTATTGATATTGAGTCAATGAATGATGCACTGACCGGAAAAAGTTAAATTTCGTTGTACCAGTGACAATGACAATAAAGATCTATTCTATTCATTTGTATAGTATGTGATTGTGTTGGGGGCACAGCCTGGCCCAAGGAGAATGCTGTATACTGTAGTTACATGGAGATTTTTGTTAATGGACCCAGTAGTGTTTGTTAGGGGACAATTTATACATGAGATGATCAATAAAACTACCATACTTGAGAAATCCAGAGAACAATATAATCATCAATTCTTGTAACTGGCTGAGCCTAAAATATCAGAACAATGGCCATTTGGTCTCATAAACACAAGTCATTGTATTCCACACCTACACTGGTACAACATGATGCTAGTGTGGGGGTCTGTCCGTGCGGAGGAGACACCAGAGAAAGAAGACAATATATCTTAATGATTATTTGTATTTTCCCATGGGACCAGTGTGGTATCATCCCTGTATAATTAATATATCTCATGTATTTTGTCCAAGAATAACTGGTGGAAGTTGTGGTTCAATGGCAAAATGTACAAGCCAGAAGTATCAGCACTACAACAAGCTGGATGATTATCAATGACATTTTCTGTTTTGAGTACAATTCAATTGAATAGCTATATTTCTTGATGATGTAATATATGAAGGCTAAGAGAATTCATCATGAATTGTGTTGCCGATGATGAACTCAGCAGAACAGACCACACTACTTAAGGCCTTGCGGTCCCTGTCTGTGCAGCTCCCATACCACACTGAGATGCAACCAGTCAGTATGCTCTCTATAGTGCATCTGTAGAAGTTAGTGAGGATGACTGAGTCCATGCTGAACTTCTTCAGTCTCCACAGGAAGAAGAGGCGTTTACAGGCCGCTTTGACCACCTTTGTAAGTGTGAGCAGACCAGGTGAGATCATTGCTGATTGTAAGGATGAGATCTCTGTCTCCAAGCAAGCCGGAAGGAGGCACGACTATTAGAAAAGGGTTGACTCGGTTTTATTAGTAACAACGTCAGATCATGCCATCAGTCCATGACAGAGGGATAGCATGTGAGAGAAACAAGTCTCTCAGAGGTCCATTATATACATGAGCTGGCCCATACAGATATAGTAACCACCAAAACATGCCCTTAAACAGTACACATTTCACAACTTAATGCACAGGAGAAATAGCACACTGGTGATGCGTCATAACTCATTGTTTGTACTTTTCTCAAAGGTTAAACAGAGCACATTCCCTGATCTATATGGGTATTGTCAAAGGCCCACTGCGTGACCTCTTGACCACAGCAAGAGACAACCTCACATATGTATAGAAAATCTTCATATCACTGATGTTCACCCCGAGGAACTTGAAGCAGCTGACCTTCCACTTCGGATCCGTTGATGTGTAGGGGTGCATGCTCTTCTTCCTGCCGCCTCCTATAGTCCACAATCATCTCCTTGGTCTTGCTGATGTTGAGAGAGAGGTTATCGTCCTGACACCATGATTTCAGGTCATCAACCTCCTCTCTGTAGGCTGACACTGTCAGAGATGAGGCCCAAGATGGTTGTGTCGTCAGCAAACTTAACAAGGAGGCTGCCGCACAATCGTGAGTGAACAAGGTTAAGCACACAGCCCTGGGGGGTGCCTGTGTTGGTGATCAGTGTGGATGAGGTGCGGTCACCGATTCTCACCACCTGCTTCCCCGTCAAGAAGTTGAAGATCCACTTGCAGAGGGAGGAGCTTAGTCCCAGGTCCACAAACTTGGAGACAAGTCTGGAGGGGATAATGGTGTTGAATGCTGAGCTGTAGTCAATGAACAGCATCCTCACATACGTATTCCCTTTGTCCAGGTGGGAGAGAGCGGTGTGCATTGTCAGAGCGATGGCATCGTCTGTAGACCTGTTGGACCGGTATGCAAACTGCATTGGGTCCAGGGTGGGGGGCAGCGAGGAGCAGAGGAATGATTTGACTAGCCGCTCGAAGCACTTCATGATGACAGAGGTCAGTGCTATCGGGCAATAGTGGTTCATACATGTGACCTTGGTGTTCTTGGGCACAGGGATAATGGTGGTCATCTTGAAGCGGTGGGGGGTACAGACAGGCTGAGGGAGAGGTGGAAGACGTCACTGAAGACCCCTGCTAGCTGGTCAGCACAACCCAAGGGCCCTACCTGATATACCGTCTGGGCCAGGAGCCTTGCGAGGGTTGATCTGCGCTGCCTCACCTCAGCTGCAGTTAGTGTAGGATAATGTAGGAAATATGTGTAAATATGTGTTGGGCTGGTTGACCTCTCAGACTGTCTGCCTGAGAGAAATGGACACACTAGTATCATGTTGTACCAGTGTAGGTGTGGAATACAAGGACTTCTGTCTATGAGACCAAATGGCCATTGTTCTGATGTTTTAGGCTCAGCCAGTTGCGAGAATTGATCATTATATTGTTCTGGGGATTTCTCAGGTATGGTAGTTTTATTGATCATCTCATGTATAATAGGGAGTCTGTTGGCTGAGCGGTGAGGGAATCCGAAAGCTAGTAATCCGAAGGTTGCCAGTTCGATTCCCGGTCATGCCAACTGACGTTGTGTCCTTGGGCAAGGCACTTCACCCTACTTGCCTAGGGGGAATGTCCCTGTACTTACTGTAAGTCGCTCTGGATAAGAGCGTCTGCTAAATGACTAAATGTAAATGTGATTTGAGTTGATTTACAGCGGTGGGTATAATTTGAACCTTTACTGTAGAAAAGATAACAGGTATGTAACAATATACTGTAATGTACACATAATAGCTGTTTCAGCACAACACACGGTATACTATAAACAAACATTTTAGCACCCATTGTAACGGAGTTAGATCCGTGAAACTCGCTCCTCAGGTATGTAATAGGCCACTCACGGCAACGAAGAGCTAGCTTTTCTTTAGCGTAGCTGGTAGTGGTCACGCTTGGCAAGTCGGAGGTCGTGCGTTCGAGCCCAGTGATTGGCGAACGAGCTTTGTCGTGACGGAGCGTGGCTACAGCTGTTACATACCCGTCACACCATGCATCCATTGACTGCAGTGCGCTGCATGATTGATCACAGTCTGGTGGATTACTGTATCATACTGTGCAACAGTGACTATAAGAAGACATTCTGACAATATTGTAGAAAATAGTATATATTACTGTATGCTACAGTTCATGGCACACACACACACCATTCCGTAATAACCTTTTTCAAAATTAGGTTTGGTTTCTGTCCTACTACACTCATTCTTTCGTACTGTGTAATACTGTATTCACAACCAAAAATGCTTACAGTAAAAAAATATATGTTTGTTTTCGTGTTTACCATGAACTTTTCAGCATCTCTGCCATTTACTTGAATGAATCTTGTACAGAAATGTGCATAGGAGCTCATGAAAGAAGAACTTTAGGATTTGAATAACTATGTGTATATGATATATCCAAAAATGTAGTATAATGGTAAAAGTGTTTGCAACATGAGACAAATGTTTGCTTTTGAGACGTGTTTGTGATATTTTGTTTGCAGTGCTTCATTTTGCAAGAGAAGCGAGGTATTTTGCATTTTGTGTGTGCAATTGTTGGATTTGTGTGTTAAGTTTTGAAAAAAAGAGCACAATTAAAAAACATGTGTAAACCCGTGCATTAAGGCGCCACTGACTACACAATTCGACCCTCAGTGAAAATGTATTGAACTGTAAGAAATGTAAGAACTGGGCCATTGGTAAAAATGTTTTTGGTCGGGCCGGCCCATAGAGAACTGACAGCGGCCCATTGGTTAATTTTCTTTATTGGCACTGGCCTGACCCAATCAAATCCAGGAACCCCCTTCCCCTGATTCATAATATTGCCTCCCGCAAGCCCTGAGACACGAGCTGTTGCCTAATGCGTATGCTGGTTTAGCATCGTTAAAGTTCAGCATCGCTAAAATGGAGAAACGACCACCAAAGCGCAAGGAAGGCGCAGAAAAGTTAAGGGACAAAAATATTTTAAAAAATCTACAGGCGAATGCCACAAAATGTGCCAAAATTTCCAACATGTTTTGGGGGGCGTTAGCTGCTTCAACATCAGCATTACCTGTAGAGGAAGGAGGAGAGGTAGCTGGATCAGAGAGGCAGAAACATACTGACAGGGTCAGGGAAGAAGCCGAGGAGGAGGAGAGTGACCATGACAGGGCCATGGGAGCGAGTGAGGAGAAGATGGAAGAAAGAGTAGTTGACGACGTGGTAAGGAGTGGGCAAATTAACAGGGACTCAAGAAGGGAGGGAGGCTGGGTGTGTTTTTCTGTATTGTATTTAGCAGACACTTTTGCCCAAAGCGACAAAATATGAATCTTACAATAATGAAAGTTAACAGTAAACAGTTTTAAAAGTTGCTAAGCCAATATTAGGCAAAATAGTAATAATAACAATACAATATCAAATATCAATATACATTTTTAAATACCTTAAATATACAAATCATAACTGTAAGAATTAATTAATTATTTAAGTGTAAGATCAACAGACAAGTCCAGGAGGATCCAAAACTATCACATAAACGCAGAACACTAGGCAACTCATATTATAGGATGCACGCATATTCTAAGGACTCGGTCTGCAGGGAATGTGTCTGACCAGTCACGGTGGATGTGGGCCGCCTGGGCCAAAAATGCCAGGGCCGATTTTTTGTCCCAGTCCAGCCCTGCTCCTGCATTATAGTCAACACCTGTGGAAGGAGACAATATCAACGGATACCATTGTTCATGTGTGTAATTGTGAAGACTACACCTTCTGTGTTTGATCGTAGGCTACCGAAGGATTTGGAAATTTCTTGTCAGTTCAGCAATGTCGAGGACTTCCCAACAACAACAAAGGGGAAGTGAAACCGCAAAAGACGGACTAAGTTATTCATCATCATAATCATAAGCTTTATTTCTGACACTTACTAGGTCCATAGATTAAAAGACAACATACAGACAAACATAATAAAATCACGAGGTACATCATTTTCTGAGGAGGCTCGACGCCAGTGAGTCTACATATTAGAAAAGTATTATACTGAACTTAGTGCCGGATTGGTCAGTACCAGGATGATACTGTTCATAGATCCATAAATCCAATGACCACCACAATCCTAGCTCTACCGATGCACATCGGTCCAGTAGGGTTGGGCGTTGTATACAAAAAAATGACATCTCTATAGTGTCAATTTGTTTTCGATATTCGATATATATCTCAATATGTTTGTATTCTTTTTATTTTATAAAATTTTTTATTCTAATTTATTTCAGTGTTATTAAATAATAATAATAATTTAAAAACATGCTTTTCTTTTGCCCCCATTAGAAAACAACAAAAACTTTTTGGATAGAACAGCTATTGTTACAAAGTAAAAAATGTGTAGTGCAAATTTAAGCAGTTGCCATAACATGGTACTTGCAACTACAGCCCGACCGATAAAGGATTTTTAAGGCTGATACCGATACAAATATTTGGTGATTTTAAAATCCGATATTCCGATATCGGCCGATAAAAAAAAATACAATCCAGAAACGCGTAACAAAACAAACTGATTTCCCTAACAGTAGTTATTTGTAGTTTACATTTAGTCACTTTTAGCAGAAGTTCTTATCCAGAGCGACTAAGTACAGGGACATTCCCCGAGGCAAGTAGGGTTAAGTGCCTTCCCAAGGACACAACGTAATTTGACATGGCCGGGAATCGAACCAGCAACCTTCTGATTAATAGCCCGATTCCCCAACTGCTTAGCCATCTGACTCCTGTTATTATTTCCTCACTAAAATAATATGTTAATGCAGTTTCTGATAAATAAAATGTATAAAAATAACTTAAGATATGAAACTTAAAGTTCTTTGAACAAAAACACAATAAAAAAAATACAATACATGCAGAGGTCCTTATGTGACAGGACAAAAAGATAGAAAAAGAGAGTGCCTGTGCGCGTGCAATTTTTCAGTTTGTGCACATCAGGTCTGGACTGGGACTGAAAAACGGCCCGGGACTTTGAAACGCAGACCGGCCCACGACCGTGTATTATTATTATATATATGTATATATATATATTTTTTTGCACTATGACCGGCCGTTTGGGAAATCTCCCGACTCTCTCGACGGCCACTCTTTGTGAGAATGTGCACAAACGGTATCTGTGTGTTCGTGTTTGTGTGTGTCTGTGTGTGTGAACACAGAGGAGCCAGATGGTGATCTTAAAACACAAGCAACACAAGAAAAAAAGTGGTAAAGTGGAATTAAAAACGAGTTTCAAGTTCACCACACCACAGAATAATGTGTTATTAACTACCCATCCAAATTCGAATGAAAAAAAACACTGACAAGTATGTTAAATTAGGCTTTGAAATCGTAGAAAGAAAATCAGCAGTCTTCTCTGTTCGAGACTGGGGGGGCGTGTCGCCTGAAGGAGCTGAAGCTCGGCCCCCTCGCTGGAAGGTGCCGCCTCTCTCAAGTAAGCTACCTACGACCCAGATAATGGACGCTATGTCAAGCCGAACAAAACAGTATAGAATTATAATGTAACCAGGAAAATTAAATGTCAAAATTCAGGGTACCAAGATTGTCAAAAGGGATGTTTTTCTTATTAGCAGTACTGTATATGCCTATGCTCCAGTCGATTTTGACCGTTTGTGAACTGTGTTAATCTCAGTCTCATTTACCATGCTTTGTGGGTGTGACTTTTTTCTGTGTCGTGAAGGACTTAAATTACTTGTGTCTATTCCAATATGTAATGATGATATTCAATGACACAAGTCTGTGTTCTAGAAAGAGTGGTCTGGAGTCGCAGAGGTCCGATAATATCAGTTTTAATGCAGCAGTTGGAAATCAACAAGTACAGAGCTCTGGGGTTGTCTACGTTTCCCTACCCGCAACAGAGTTTGGGTTGGTTCACAAAGTCCAACTCACTATCTGTCCCTGCCCCAGCATATATTATACAGTGCAGTAAAACAAAAAACACAAGAAGAGGGTTGAGCTTGTTCTCCTGTGCAGCAGGGAGTTGTTTTTGCCTACGCGTCCCACCTGCTCGAGTGCCGTCTCCACCCGGTTTCAAGGTTGTTTCTGAAAATGAAGAGATAGAGACACAAAATACAGCCTTTTCCCCACACTCTGTGGTGGAAACTCGTCTGGATTGTTCCTCTTTCTCCGCCCGCACCCCTGACTCTCCCCGCCCTGTGTGAGACACAATGTTTAAGCCTGAGCACACTTCTAAGCTCATAAGACAGAACTTTAATAAGCACAATACATTCTTTAGTCGTCGTCATCATTCGTCTATGACTGATGTGAAATGTTTGATAAAAATCTTTGTTATTTTTTACAATAGCACAAAGTTCTTCATTGACAGACAAGTACACCAGATTGATGCATTTAACTTAATAAGAAATTCAATAATGTACAATTTATTTTCTCCAGCGGATGCATGCCCCAGGACCCCCATGGGAAATCTGAGGTTCTGTGACTATCCAATGCAGACTGTCTTATGAACACACATTCACAGTGATTTAGTGATTAGTAATCCAGGGATCTTCAGGAAGAATTGCTGTCAGAATCTCAATTCGTCCATCCCTCCGTCTGTCAATTTGTCAGTCCATCCCTTCATTACTCCATCTATCCGTCCATTCATTTATCTATACCTTATTTCAGTCATCCGTCTTTCCTGCTCCAGTGTTCTGGCACGGGGGGATTTACACGTTCCCTAGTGTTTCCCTCTCAGAACATGGCGTCCTCTTGCCCCTGACTGGCATGTGATACCTCAGCTCCTTCCAAAACCGTGACGACGGACACAGAGGGGGTGTTACCAGGCCTTGCACCCCCTCCTGCCGCGCCTCCTCCCCACTTGCCAGACTCCACCCCCCCGGCCTCCTGGTGGTCCTGCGGGCCGTGTGGTTCTTACGGACACGAACGACGCCCTGCTTCTTCCGTAGCTGGCGTAGCGAGGGTGGGAGGACGGCCAGTTGGGCGGGGTGGAGCTCCTCCAGCTCCAGCAGCACCACACGCAGACTGCCCTCCAGCAGGGCGTGGTGCATGGCCGTCTCTCGCTCGTACCAATGCTGCCACGCCTCAGAGACAGCGCTGACATCACTGCTGCTGAATGCAGAGGCGGAATAGAGAATCAGGAGACGCCGGCTGGCCCGTATCCTCTCCTCCACCAAGTCTACCACAGCTAGACGGAAGGAGAGATGAAAAACAAAACATGTTTTATTGGGTTTATTTGAAAGGAACATGTCCTGTAATGTTGTTCTGTACCTGAAGAAAAGCAACAGAAACTCCTCTGACATAACGTGACAGAATTGGTGTACAGTAGTGGTATAATTTAGGTATCAGACTCCTGATTGGTCCTTGTTCTATCCCACATGACTTACCCTCCCCTGGTAGGTTGTCTCGCCCCGGTATGAAGAGTTTGTAGCCACACTTCCCCTCCAGCACCTGGGGCATCGTGTGGAGGGCAAACCCCTCCACCTCCTTGTTGGCTCTGTCTCCAGGGAGCAGCCGAGGATACGCCACATAGGCGTCGTACAGCTTCCCATCAGCATCTAACACAGAACGACAGGGGGCGCCAAACACACTGGAGGTTAGGGACCTCAGGGTGGGGAATCATGGTTTGACTTGCGGCCAGTGATTTTGTACTGAAAACACCATGGTGCACCCATCATTATGCAACAATATGGGCAAAGTAATACCTATGTTACCGTGTACAAGGTCAACAGTGAGGTGTGATGCATGCACGGCTAAACCCAGAAGTACACCCTGTCTAGTTGTTCCATCCAGCTACTCTGCTGTGTTGGGTGTAGAGGAAGTGTCACTCTAAGAGGAGAGTGTGGTACAAGATTGAGTCCTGTCTCTGTATTTCCTGTGAAACAGGCTGAATATGCTTTGCTAGAGGTAATTATGCATGCACACTTCTGTCACACTCACTTCTGACAACCATGTGGTCACCATGTGTATTTGTATCAGAGAGTATGTAGGTCACCGCCACAGCCATGCCCGTTTACGTTCTTCTGGTCTTCCCTGAAACTCGTGTTTTCTGTCTGTTTGTGTGTTCCAGTCCTGGTTTTGTCTCTCTTCAGGTTCCCTGTCTTGTTTCAATCAGCTGTTGTCCATTCATTGTGTGATACCCCTGCCCTGTATAAATGTCAGCTCCCTATGTCAGTCCTGGTCGCATTGTTGTTGTGCAACGTGAGTAGCTCCTGAGATTCCGTTTGATAAATGCATTTTTTGGTAACTTGGATCCTGTCTGCATTTGGGTCCACCTCCTGCCTTACCACTTGACAGTCACAGACACACACATACCTGCTTCTGTGTAGAGGAAGGGGAAGACTCCCCGGAAGCAGAGCACAATGTGGATCTTGAACAGGTAGTAGAAGACCACAGCAGCAGTGAAGTTCAGAGCCAGGCAGCCTAACAGCAGGCCGACAGGAAGCATCAGGTTGGGATCTGTAGAGACGGAGGTTTAATAACTAGGATTAATAAAGAAATAGGTCAAAGGTGAGGTTACACACTCGTTGTTGTTGTTGCATGAACAGAAGTGAGGTTCCACAATCATAGATGAGGTTCAAATACTGTTAAAGAGGATTGACAGTCATCAGTGAGGTAACACTATCATAGTTGGTGTTACATTGTCACGTCAGTGGGTTCTGACCTGCCGGCAGGAGTGTGAACTGTGCCCCCACAAAATTATGGGAACTGATAACATCACATGAGTAGTTGACATAGAAGTCTTCCTGCTTCACTTCAGAGAACGTCAGCAGGTGATTCAGCCACACACCCTTTTCCCCGTCAACCTGTCTCTGGTCCCTGGCAGGGGAAAAGGAATACACGTACTTATGGATGGATAAATAGATAGATAGATACATGGATGGATGGATGGTTGGGTAGATAGACAGATAGATGAACCTACGGTTGTGTTTGGTGGAAGACTCTCTGTGTGGAGTCTTTGGGGATGTAGTCATCAGCACCGCTGGCCAGCCAAAACACACTCACCCAGTGTTCTCCCACACACGGAACAAACACACGACACTCCTTGCTGAACTTTGACCCTGTAAACACATGAACCCACATGCAAACAAACATATGGTACAAGACAGGGGAGCAAAACGAAAGCATATCATTGCACAATGCATGTTGAATGCAACTCACCTAACTCTGCCTTGACCGACTCATTAGTAGGCACCACTATTCTGGGTCGAAGAACATATTCCTCTGAAATGACAAGGAAGTAAAAAACGTATTTTAGCATGCGTAGGAAGACAACTCTAATGGTTAATGTAAAAAAATGATGACCTGGCTATCAAAATGATGGACAGTTTGCGTACATGTCTGCATTTTTATGATTAGTCATTAATGTAAGCATTTATCACCTTTCACTTCACATTTGATGGTGGCTGACATGCTTTTAGGGATTCCCCCCAGGTCAAAGGTCACAGTGCAGGTGTAGAAGCCTCCGTCCTTGGGCTCGACACGCTTCACAGTCAGACTCTGGTTGTCATCACGATACATGAACTTGTCGTCTGTTTCAATAGGCTGACAGTCCTGGAGAAGTCCATTAAAGGAACTATCAAATGGGGGTTCAACTGAAACTGAGACTTAAATACTAATGCAAATAAAAGAATATATATATATATTTTTTGCATTTAATTTAATTATGCAACTTGCAGTGTATGGCTACTATGTATTTGTGTCTGGCTACTATGCACTATATATTTCCAGATCATGATGAAGTCATTACAGATTTTCTAGGAACTCTGGTGCCATGTTAGAAAAACATGTTTAGTTGCAAGGTTCATACCTCTTACACGGCTAAAAGCCAGTAATTTTTTAGTAAATATAACAACAACAAAAAATGTTTCACCATAGGTCTCACCTTGTACCACTTGAAGGAGTAAGAATCTCCTAATTCCGTTTTCATGTCCTTCAAGGGACAGACCATTTCGCCAAAGACACTGTTCGTCAGGTACTGGGTGTGTGTATCTGGACGATCACAGTGTGAGTTGGTTTGGTTTACGATCAGTGAGGTGGTCTGAGAGAAACACTGGGTTGGAGTTCTGTTGACCAGAGAACACACAATACTCCATTAGATCATGTTGATGCAGAAGTCCACAGCAATCTGATCTGATCTAATGAGTTACTGATCTCCTTCACTAGATTTGATGTCTTTGTCTCACACAAACATACAGTACCAGTTCATTTCTATTTACATAGCACAATATGTCCACCATGAAAGAAAATACTATTTAGGTTTGACGAGGAGGTGTTCAGTAGGTACCTCACAACACACAAGTATTTTCCTGTGTCCTGCGGCAAAGCATTGAGGAACCACAGAGTGGTGCCCCTCACAAAAGTTCGTTCTGTAGCCTGGCCCAGCTCCAGTGTCTCCTCGCTGTACCAGTGGATGTTGTAGGAGACATTCCAAAAGTCAAACACCTCAGGGGCTACCAGGGTGCAGTTCAACATGGCAGCCTCCCCTACGACTGAGAATGACCGCTCAAACTGCAGGCCATACTCCTTACAGCCCTCTGCAGAGAGGCGTCAGGGGAGATAGAGGGAAGGGAGGTCATAGATGAGCAAACACACATGGACCAGTCAACTGACACAAGAGGGCAATCTTTTGAATTTGTCAAACCTTACGACTATTTCACTTTCAATGTATTACAGTCCTTTATGTCTGTATTACAGTGGTGACTTGAACAGGTGATTGAAATGATGGTCCTACTTACCACCTGCTGCTGAGGAGCTGCTGATGAGGCTGAGGGCTGAGAGGAGGAGAAAGTTCTGGAGCCAACCCATGTCTGGAAGACAGAAACAGCAATTTCCGGTAATAATGGATATCACCTTAAGTCACACATGACTACAAAGAAATATGATTTAACAGCGAAGTACATTCTTTCTTGTGTTCTTCCCAAAACACACGATTTAAACACCTTTGGAAAAATCCTGTCTCAGACAAGAAACCATTTACTCTCAATAGAGATGTTGTAGCTACAGTACGTCCGTCATTAATAAAACACACTTGTAAGTCGGCAGTAGAATGCCTGTATGAGCCTCTTGCAGGTGAAAGTCGATGCATGAGTGCGGGGCTCCTCCCAAGTCTTAAAAAAATCTTACCACAACCGCAAGAGTCGGATATATAATAGAAAAAACTCACATTTTATTGTAGAGTAAAATCGTATATTACATTTGGTCGGGCAAGTGGATTTTTAAATAGGACAGTAGCCTGCAGACGCCGGAAAATTATTAGCATCTGGCATACTAGCAGAGCCGTACCTAATCATAATATATATCCCCCCAATATTCAAATCTGGTCAAAATGTCACCCCCAATATATTAATACAAATATAAATGAAATATAAATGTGCTACGCTACGACAGGCAACCACGCACGCGGTCCGAAATTATCATAAAAATGTTAATCATATTCATAACTAATCGTAAAAGGTTTTCAGGGGGGGACCTTCAGACTCCACAGCAGATTTCTTCCCCCCCCAATATGGAGTCAACATTGTGGGCTACGGCCTTGCTTATTTCTCTTTCAGTTTATCTTTATAAACTGATACGACTGCCGTGGTGGAGGTCTCCCTTTCTGGTCCTACATTGTCAAGTGCAAGTTAAATTCCACACTTCAGTATAAAATACCTTGAAAGATGTCCAGAAGTCTCAGCGTCTTTACCAAGTTATAAAAGAATAGGCTACTAACAGACATCCCAAGTCTCCCGGAAGGTCCGGCAGTCTCCCGCATTTGAATAGCGGCTCCCTGACGCCCGCAAATGCTGTACAATCGGGGATTTTGTCTTTCGAGCGAGCTAGAGACTGTCCAATGGTCATTTCTGGTAGAGATAGGTGCATATCGCGTCTGTACTAATGATGGAAATCTTAATAGGTAACCAAGTCACTGGGCTGACGTGTGTAGCCGATAACATCTAGTTTGCGAGTTTCCACAGCATCAAACAGAACTCAGCGGCCGATGATAAACTTTCCACTTCAAACGTAGCATGCAGCTAATTATTGGTTTCGACGTCTAAAGCTACGTGAAGCTGAGGGGATAAGGCTGTCTCCCGTCGCACGCTGTTTCTTGACACCCGATGAACTGCGTTTGTTTCGAACTGAAATATGATCATTGTAAATCATGATGACAGTTCCAGTATTTAACTTCAAAATTTTAAGCGCTTCAAAAGCGTACCTCGGACTCCTGCCTATAGGTAGGCCAATGCTTCTTATTTGGCTCGGTTTGTGTGTTTGAAAAGGAAACCTTTTCAGGTTTGGTCCATTATTAGCCTAGCTTAATGCCGCTTATGTCAGTGACGGTGTCTGTGAAGTACAACGAGAATAATCACTGAATCTATGTACAGTCTTTATTACATAACTGTTGCTTAACCTTATTTACAACAGTAGAGATGCACTACAGTGGTAGAGTGTGTGTTACAGATCTATTGTGTGGACACTTATATTGACACCACCTGTCATTGACAGTCTATGATGCAGAAAGTCATAACACCCAGCAACCATGCAGCTGAGAGTCTACAGTCCTTCTCTAGGGAAGAAAGTAGGCCTACAGGTTTGTGACTGATATCCAATACAGATTTAGTAATTGGTAGTCCAGGAATCTACAGGGTGAAAGGCTGTCTGAATGCCCATTTATCCATCCATTAATTAATTCCTTTATCCCTCCGTTCACCAATCCATCCATATTTCTTTTTACATTACAGTCTTTTTACAGAGATTTACACGTTCCCCAGTGTTTTCCTTTCAGAACATGGCATCCTCTTGCCCCTGACTGGCATGTGATACCTCAGCTCCTTCCAAAACCGTGACGACGGACACAGAGGGGGTGTTACCAGGCCTTGCACCCCCTCCTGCCGCGCCTCCTCCCCACTTGCCAGACTCCACCCCCCCGGCCTCCTGGTGGTCCTGCGGGCCGTGTGGTTCTTACGGACACGAACGACGCCCTGCTTCTTCCGTAGCTGGCGTAGCGAGGGTGGGAGGACGGCCAGTTGGGCGGGGTGGAGCTCCTCCAGCTCCAGCAGCACCACACGCAGACTGCCCTCCAGCAGGGCGTGGTGCATGGCCGTCTCTCGCTCGTACCAATGCTGCCACGCCTCAGAGACAGCGCTGACATCACTGCTGCTGAATGCAGAGGCGGAATAGAGAAGCAGGAGACGCCGGCTGGCCCGTATCCTCTCCTCCACCAAGTCTACCACAGCTAGACGGAAGGAGAGATGAAAAACAAAACATGTTTTATTGGGTTTATTTGAAAGGAACATGTCCTGTAATGTTGTTCTGTACCTGAAGAAAAGCAACAGAAACTCCTCTGACATAACGTGACAGAATTGGTGTACAGTAGTGGTATAATTTAGGTATCAGACTCCTGATTGGTCCTTGTTCTATCCCACATGACTTACCCTCCCCTGGTAGGTTGTCTCGCCCCGGTATGAAGAGTTTGTAGCCACACTTCCCCTCCAGCACCTGGGGCATCGTGTGGAGGGCAAACCCCTCCACCTCCTTGTTGGCTCTGTCTCCAGGGAGCAGCCGAGGATACGCCACATAGGCGTCGTACAGCTTCCCATCAGCATCTAACACAGAACGACAGGGGGCGCCAAACACACTGGAGGTTAGGGACCTCAGGGTGGGGAATCATGGTTTGACTTGCGGCCAGTGATTTTGTACTGAAAACACCATGGTGCACCCATCATTATGCAACAATATGGGCAAAGTAATACCTATGTTACCGTGTACAAGGTCAACAGTGAGGTGTGATGCATGCACGGCTAAACCCAGAAGTACACCCTGTCTAGTTGTTCCATCCAGCTACTCTGCTGTGTTGGGTGTAAAGAGAAACTCTAAGAAAAGAGTGTGGTATCAAAGCACAAGTCTGAGTTTTGCCTCTGAGTTTCCTGTCAAACCTGTGAAGCACGCTGAACATGCAGTGCTAGAGGAAGTTCCATCCGCATACACACTCACTTTGGTTTTCACATGTGGTTAGGAGTAGAGGGGAATAGATGCAATGTTTACAAACTACGTGTGTGCGTGTGAGTTATATTTTGTGTGAATGCTTGTTTTTTGTACGTGATGCATGTTATGGATTTTCCATTTTCTTAAACTGAATATGCATTTGTTTTAGAGAGCAAGGAGGCAACAGACACACACACATACCTGGGCTTTTGTAGAGGAAAGGGAAGACTCCCCGGAAGCAGAGCACAATGTGGATCTTGAACAGGTAGTAGAAGACCACAGCAGCAGTGAAGTTCAGAGCCAGGCAGCCTAACAGCAGGCCGACAGGAAGCATCAGGTTGGGATCTGTAGAGACGGAGGTTTAATAACTAGGATCAATAAAGAAATAGGTCAAAGGTGAGGTTACACACTCATTGTTGTTGTTGTTGCATGAACAGAAGTGAGGTTCCACTATCATAGATGAGGTTATAATACTGTTAATGAGGATTAACCATCATTAGTGAGGTAACACTATCATAGTTGTTTTTTCTCTGACCTGCGGGTAGGAGTGTAAACTGTGCCTCCACACTACCACGGTAACTGTAGACTTCACATGAGTAGTTGACATAGAAGTCTTCCTGCTTCACTTCAGAGAATGTCAGCAGGTGATTCAGCCACACCCCTTTTTCCCCGTCAACCTGTCTCTGGTCCCTGGCAGGGGAAATACATATGGATGGATGGATCGAGATACAGATGTTACTCACTGAATTTGAGGATTCTTGCTTTAAGATAGCAAGCAATGCATATTGGGTATAGCTACAAATGTTATCCTATAGAGGTTGAATGCTTAGAATGCCAATTTAGTTTTTAATAACATTACTTCCAAGTGTTCACTGCCCACTCATTATATTGATTACAATCACATAATAGCGGTTTTACACAGATTTACATTCCAAATTCTTGACTTTTAAGAGGATAGACTTTGGGACAACACTCTTTAAGCCTCTTTGTCCACTGAAACATAACTCATTAGATGGCCTGGTGATGGTGAAGCAGTGACAGTGAAATAATAATTAACTGAATAAATTGTATAATTCCATCTTAACCTAAGTGGTTTTCTGGTCGCAACTTTATAACAGTTACATTATACAACATTAACAATGTATGTTTCAACAACACTAATAACAAGTGGTAGAGCACTTGACTGCAGATCTAGAGGTCCAAGGTTTGAAAGTCCCCCTGAATGTCATACTTTGGATAAAAGCAATTAAACAAAATTGTAGATATTTTTGTCTTTTATTGAAATACGAACCATGTGTTACATTAAATTTATATTTTGTACATTAAATTTACAAAATTGAGTGGTATTTGGAGTACTGAGCTGGTAATAAACTCCGATCTTAACTGGATCTCGTCTAACAAGACTCTCCTCACACCATCATGTGTGGAGACTGAGAGTGGGGAGATAGGCAGCGTGAGGGCAGAGCTGAAATGACCCATGTCTATCCCCCCATTCACATTCATGTCATCCATTGGGTGTGGACTTGCCAGATCTTAAGTTCAAGATGCCCTGCATACCATACCGTGAGGATAATTACTTTACGGGACAGTATAGATGTAGATTTAAATTGCTATTAAAAACCTGGGAAAAACAAATGTTGCAATTTAGTAGGCCCTTCTGGCATTTACGCTGTTTGCTGCACTTTCTATACTGTGTTATGAGAACTACGAATTGACAAACTTAAGGAACCAGTATGGCTACTAGGCTTATACAATGTCTGCTCTGAGATGCTAGGTTTTAGCAAAGTTAACCCTCAAAAATAAATCTTGGGTAAAAAACGCCATCATGCAAGCTCCAAGATGAGCTTAGCCGCACCAAAGTGATGATCCAATTAAGTGAATAACATCTGTAGATAAGACAGACAGACAGACAGACAGACAGATAGATATATAGATAGATATACGGATTAACCTACGGCTGTGTTTGGTGGTAGACTCTGTTGTTGGCGTTATTGTCGAAGTATTCGTCAGCAACCTTGTCTAGCCAATACACATCCACAGAATGTTTCCCCACACACGGCACAAATACATAACACACCTTGCTGAAGGACGAGCCTGTGCACACAGACATGTATACAAACACACACACATACATACACACACAATATTTAGACTCCTAGGGACTTCTCAGACATCAGTTATCTTATCATTGCATGATAAGATAACTGTCATTAAACACACAATGAAAGTCCAATGAAAGTCCAACTAACATTACACATGGTCCAAATAACACAAAACAGTACAACATTACAAACACTGTAAGGTGTACATGCTTTAGGTGGCTGGTCAACTGAACTCACCCAACTCTGCCTTGACCACCTCGTTAACAGGCTCCACTATTCGAGGAAGTAGGACATATTCCTCTGAAATGACAACAAGGATGCTGTTAGGATCTGCTGCTACCCCTCTAAACAAAACAAACCTTAGTTAACATTGGGGTGATTAATCTGGGTGCGAAAACAAACCTTAGTTAACATTCGGGTGATTAATCTGGGTGCGAAAACAAACCTTAGTTAACATTCGGGTGATTAATCTGGGTGTGAAAACAAACCTTAGTTAACATTCGGGGGATTCATCTGGGTGTGAAAATTTGGTTGAGCATGTGCAATACAGTTAATTCTGAATGGTCGTTTATAACAATGCATGCACTTATTGCCAAAACATTTCGCCCCTAAAACACCCATCCTGGGCTGCCCCTGTGCAAGCCCTTCTTCCTGGTGCCCCCCTTACCTTTCACCCCACAATCGATGGTAGCTGACATGCTTCTGCGCACCCCACCAAGGTCAAAGGTGACGGTGCAGGTGTAGAAGCCTCTGTCCTCGGGTCGGACCCCTGCCAGCATCAGATCCTGGCCCCCACGAATGTAGGTATACTTTTTTTTGTTTTCAATGAGCTCACAGCCCTGAAATGGTTTATTGAAGAAGCTATCAGACAGGGGTTCAACAGAAACTGAGACATCAATGCTAATGCAAATAAGACTTTTAAGTACTTATACTAGTACTAATACTAGTAAGATACTTAACAAATACGTTAAACTTATACAATGTATTTGTGTATGGCTACTATTTATCAATACTTGTTATACAGTACCAGTCAAAAGTAGTGACACATTTTCCCATTCAATTTGTGTAAACGGCAGTGTGTTGCAGTGCATCTTATTACAGTATTGCTACAATGTATCTTTCTATTGCTCTTATGTATCTGGGCTGCGTTTCCCGATAACGATGGATCGTAGCAACGATCGAGCAAAAAACGAAACCATCGATATTTCTTACGTGCGTTTCCCAAACATGCTCGTAAGGAGTAGGCTAATCTATGCACTTTCAAGAGTTACGAATTTTCAAGAGACACTTTAGCTACAATGTCTTTAGGAACGGCCAGTAAAACTAAGATTCGTCCTACGATGGATTCTACGATCAATTTAGGCTTACGACGCTTTCGGGAAACGCACTGGTTAGTTAATAGGTAATTCTGGGTCATTTATAGGCCTTTTTAGAAACCTCTGATTTGGAGGTATTACTGATATCAAAAGTCTATAAATGTTTTTGCATTTCTATATTCAATGAATTACTAAACAAGTTTCTGAAGCACTTATTAACCAGTGGCATTTCAGTGCAGACACATTCCTCACCTCAGGCATCGCCTTGTACCACTGGATGGAGTAGAAATCTCCTATTTCATTTAACTGGTCCTTCATTGGACAGACCAGTTTGTCATTGACCAAGTTGGTCAGGGTCAGAGGAAATTTATATGGATGGTCACAGTGTGAGTTGGTTTGGTTCACGATCAGTGAGGTGGTCAGAGAGAAACACTGGGTTGGAGTTCTGTTGACCGGAGAATGGTGGTAAAATGGTCAATGGACAGCATTTACAAAGTGCATTTATCAGCACCGAGCGGCACTCAAAGCTCTTTACACTTGCCTCTCATCCATCCATTCACACACACACACACACACACACACACACACACACACACACCCCGATGGCAGCAGAGCTGCCATGCAAGGCACTGGCCTAACCATCAGGAGCAACTTGAGTTTGTGTCTGAAAACACAGTGCACACTCATTTGGCTCATGTTGATGCAGAAATGGTCAAGTCCACAGCACTGCTCTGATCTGATCAAAGCTAGGCTATATGTATACTGAATCAATTTAATGGACATCAGCTGGATGATTAGATCATCTAGATTAGATTTGTCTCTTTGGAGAGTATTTCAAAGCGATAGTTAATTTTTGATAAGCCAAAACAAAGAACACACAAAGTCAAACACACTGATGCCCAAACTCTCCCAGATACATTCAGTGTACAACATGTCTACCATGAAAGAAAATACTAGTTAGGTTTGACGAGGAGGTGTTCAGTAGGTACCTCACAACACACAAGTATTTTCCTGTGTCCTGCAGCGAAGCATTGAGGAACCACAGAGTGGTGCCCCTCACCAGAGTACGTTCTGTAGCCTGGCCCAGCTCCAGTGTCTCCTCGCTGTACCAGTGGATGTTGTAGGAGACATTCCAAAAGTCAAACACCTCAGGGGCTACCAGGGTGCAGTTCAACATGGCAGCCTCCCCTACGACTGAGAATGACCGCTCAAACTGCAGGCCATACTCCTTACAGCCCTCTGCAGAGAGGCGTCAGGGAAGATAGAGGGAAGGGAGGTCATAGATGAGCAAACACACAGTCAACTGACACAAGTTGGTACAGTGATACAGTGGTGACTTGAGCAGGTGATTGAAATGATGGTCCTACTTACCACCTGCTGCTGAGGAGCTGTTGATGAGGCTGAGGGCTGAGAAGAGGAGAAAGTTCTGGAGCCAACCCATGTCTGGAAGACAGAAACAGCAATTAATACATGATATCACCATGGGCGGAAATCCCGGGGGGGGCAGGGGGGACACGACCCCCCCAATCCTGGGAAAAATATGATTTGTCCCCCCCAATAAATCACTGTAAACATAACTATGTAATTTCAACAACATTGATAATATGCAATGAAAGCGCTTTGCTGATTATGGACACAATGGCGCTTTTTGAAGTTTAAAAAGATTTCAAACCCCTCCCTTGGTCCCACAATGGTTTGATCCACAGCCCCAGCCCTCGGCAGTGATGCAGGTGCGTGTGTGAAAATCGGACAGTATCTGTTTGTGTCGTTGGTGGCTGATGTCCAGTAAGTAGTTGTAATATCTGACAAGGTGACTTGAGTGTCTACCATTTGAAATGCACGTGGCTAACGTGAAATCAATCCAGTTAATCGCACCATAGCGATTTCACTATGTTGGCAGGGTTCACACACACTAAGCTAGCTGCATTTGCATAGCTAGCAAACAAACCGATAAAACATTAGCTAGCACTATTCCATTTGGCGTCGTCAAAAGATGGAAACTTTGCTATCGTCAATTTAATCCAAGATCAGCACGGATATTGTAGTTCTTCTAAATCCATTTGCCATGCGTAGCGATACTGAACAGAACTATACTATATTCTACCATTGTCATAATTATCTTAAATGGTCTAGTTGCAAAAGCTAAATCGTCTCTAGGGACTTTGAAGCACCTGTGTGCCGATCTGGAGTAAACTGGCTATAACAAAGATGATGGCAAATACCACACAAACGGAATTGGGGCTCGCTAGCTGCATATTCAGCTATTTTGGGAAGCCAGCCAAATATAAAACCAAAACATGAATTATATTAAAATGACAAAAGGTTGCAGTTTGCGTTGTGTAAAGGGTGAACTCATACAGCTGTCAATCCAGCTGTCAATGCAATCCGTTTCACCTTTCCTAACTGACTGTCTAGCTACCTGGTAGATCGAAGCCTATTCTAAAAGAATGGTAATAAATTATAAAAGCCCATCTCCTACTGTAATTAACCTGTACATTGTGTGTGCGGCCAGCATGGTAGAAAAATTGCAGAAAAAAGAAAGATGGACATCAGAGCATTTCAGGACACCAAAACGCAAAGAAAGAACCCTAGTGGCCTAATTTCAAAGACTAGTTGATAAAATGTTCATAAAAATAATGTGAAATGTGCTAAAATAAGTTTGTTGAGTCTCTTGTTTGGCAACATGACGGGTTCTCTTCTTTAGACTTGTAAAATAGGGACATAATTGGACAATGCCATGGATACCCCCACTCTCTACTTAAACTGGTGACTGAACCCAGATTAATTTGAGGCAATGGTATTGTTTTTGTGATTAATTGTGTAGTATTGGGTACTGGTAGTTAGGAGGATGGCAAACATCTTATTTCTTTTCTAGGAGACAGACTGTGAGTCAGTGAGGGTGGTGAAAGGGAAAGAGCCAGGGAGCGACTTCAGATGATAGTGTCACAGCCATGGCAGGTCCGGGGGTCAACCTTTTTGCCAGCAGCACCAGTATAGGAGACAGTGGCACAGCACTGTCTAGTCACCTCAGTGGTGGCACAGAACCATATCAGCCACACCCACAATTTATAGAACCGCAGACTCTTGCCAACAAAGTGTTGACATTTCAAGAGAAATGGTTTTGCGATTTCCCCCGACTTTATGATGGTTCAATTGAGATTATTTTAGATGAGACTGCACCATGCCCATTGTAATTACATAAACTTCACCCATACAGTGTACAGTACATACTGGCCTTTCCTGGTATTGCTGGTTGTAAATACTGTACACCTGCATTCATACTTGACTGATAAGAAACACTACTATAACTACATTTGAACAAGTTGAGACGACCCTTCAGTTACTAACTATAAATGATCCAGGAGTATTAATTATGGTTCCTCAATATACATTTAACATATTACAATGTAGGCTGTGTTACAGCAGTCATTTTGGTGTCCCCCTCAGAAATTGCTCTTGAGAAAATGTCATATAATTGTCCCCCCCAAAGTTGATAGCAGATTTTCGCCACTGGATATCACCCTAAGCAAGTCACACATGATTACAAAGAATCTTTGTAGAATTACACAGACACCGACACTGAAGAGCTTACTCTCAATTGAGTTGCTCTAGTACGTCAAAAAGTCTGTCACACACAGAAGTCTGTCTGGTGGTCGGGTGCTGTTCATGTGAGCCTCTGATAGACTCTGATAGGGCCCTATCTTGCACCCAGCGCAATTGACTTTGTAAACGACGCAAGTATAATTCCTAGTTTGCACTCGACGCAAAGCGGACTTTTCCCTCCACAGAAGCACGTCGGTAAATTAGGGAATGACTTTGCGCTCCCGGGGGCGGTTCAGCGAAAAAGGAGGCGTGTTCCGGCGCAAACGTTCCCAGGTGCTATTTTGCAGTTTCAGAAAAACAATTCCGCCACAGACCAGGAAAAACGTAGTCTATGTTGCGGTATTCAGATGCTATTTTAATGGCGCAAGCTTGGCCCGTGCGCACTGCTGGTGAAGCCAGGGTCTTCTTCATTGTTTTGATTTATTGTAGCCTATGGCTAGGTGTGTTACATTTCTTTCATGTCAATGATTAAAAATATTTTCATGAGAAATCTCTATGTATGTGAACTTGATTTGGAACAACTGTGGCAATTTCCTCCCACGCCTGTTTAACCGAAGCTAATTTGGGTAGGTTTCTTCTCCCATGTAGCCTGGCTGCCAGCCCAACTTCGTCCCGCCCACAAAAAAATTTGGTCGGGAAGTTGGGTCTGGAGGGTCTCGTATTGGGGACAACTACAGAAAACCAGAATCTGGGCGGACCAATGAAATTGCCAGGGCGGGCTTTATACGATGATGGACAGATGATCAACAGTAACATAATCACCCACGTCACAAAAGAGCGCTTAAGTTGAATTCGTTTTGAACAAACATGGCTACCGCTGGAGATCTGGGATGTTATGATTCTGCCATCGAGTCTGTTTTAGAAGACATCGACAGCGCATTAATTTTGAAAGAGGAACAGAGAAACGCAATCAAGGCATTTGTCAATGGAAATATGTTTTTGCCGTCCTTCCTACGGGATTCGGTAAAAGTTAACATACTACGTTGCTCTGATTGGTTGTAGATCTATCCAATTGAGCGAAGAGGCATTTGTTTTCCAGGTTCGTTTGAAACACGCCCCATAGTCACAGCCCAACGGAGAGTTCTCAGACTCATATTCTGACTAGAATTATGAGTATGACAACGTCAGGCTATCTCCCATGCCCATCAGAATCAGAATTCGGTTTATTCGCCATGTAGCCTATGTTACACAAACACGGAATTTACTGTGGCAGGAAGGTGCAAACAATAAACATATACGGGTCTTAAATTAAGTAAAAAAGTACAATAGTTAAACTAATTCTAAGAACTAAACAATTAAAAAATATAACAATATAAAAAATGTATAAGAATTTGAATGAGCAGCATGAGTGGGCAACTAAGTGCAATGAGAAAACTGCTCTGCCTTTCCCATACAATGTCACTTCTCTATCTTTTACGGCCCTGACGAGAACGTCGGTCTCCTCGGCTGTAAACCGCTCATGGCATGCGCCTGGCAAATCCGCCGTTATAATAGCAATCCGCCATGGAACGTTTCAGATCGTTACAATAGGGCCCTTAGACTCTTATACTCTGCTGGAAAAACCACACACATCCCACTGCCAGACTCTGAAATCTGACCAGAAAAGTCCCTAACTCTGATCTGATGCTAATAAATGAATTGGGTTGTGTCACTTTTTATTCATTTTAGAAAAGTCATGTACAGAATTATTGACTCACACACTGTCTTAAATCCTGTTCTTTCCCACTACCACAAACCAGACTACAGTTTTTCCCTAAGCGATTCACTGACAGAGTATAAAGGTTGCAAATAATTCCACCTCATTGAGGTGATCACTCAAACTGAAGAGATGTAACGGTATAACTGGCCATTCTTGTGGTTAAAAAGTCATTTCGCACACATTCCCTTGGAGGTGACACGTCAGTTCACAACATTCCTTGTGGTGAGTAATCTCTCCACCTTTCTCTGCTGAGGCGATGCATGGGCGAGGCTGCACACAGAGAGATATCAGGATTCTGCAGATCTGTTCAACAGGATGTGGAAAACAGAGGCCAAGCACCAGGCTACAAATAGCCACAAAGCGTGCAGAGTACGAGGACAGGAAGCTCTCATCTGAGCCACCACATGGTTGTGAACCAAGAGGCTTGCTTCTGATGTCCAGAGCCAGCAGTGTGCAGTGGTGGGACAAGCCAGGGTTAGGGTTAGGAGCGGAGAGGAGCGTGGGAGACAGTGGGGCCAAGTTGTGGGGGCCGAGGGAACATAGCTGAACCCCCCAGGGTTTCACATCCTCTCCCTTCCACTTTTTTTGACTTTTCACTCACAATTGCCTGTGTGTCAGTCGGATCAATGACCCAAAATGCTGACAAGACATAATGTTTACCGCAGTCGTGGCGCAAGAGGTCCGTCAAGAACATTTAGCATTTTACATTTAGTCATTTACACAAAAAAAAAAAAAAGACTAAATGTAAGAACAAATTTGTGAAATGTGCACTCAGTCTTGTGCAACAGCCCAATGCCAGCAAGGGTGTTTGGATGGGTCTTCACTCTGAGTGCTAGTGTGATGTTGACTCAAACACAGCCATCTCAGGTCGTCGATCTTTGACCATCTGTTTTGCCTCTAAAATAGTAAACATGTTGGAACAGTAAGTCCGAGTGGATGGGCCCTCAACAAGCTACCGGGGCAACACAACGCTGAGGCAACGTCCTGCTTTCTAAAGTTGAAACGCATGGCGTTTGCTAGACCTCACCCTCACACTAAAGTTGCTGCTAGCTTTCAGACATCCACTGAGATGGTGAAGCTAAGGTCCTCATCAAGCAGACATAAGTGAACTCTTACTCTGTTAACTTGATGATCCTCTGACTTGATTTGGTGTAAGTGTTATGCAAGTTGTGGTTGAATCACACTGAGCAATAGCAACCATACTGTTGTCACTGTAAACATCTGATCACAATGCCTTTGATAAAATGTAGCTTACCATCGGACAAAACTAATGATGTTCTTTATTAAGTATTTGAAGGAAGAGTATATTTGATCCACTTTTATAAACGTCTTTAAGGTTAAATATGTTCATGTTGTGTGGGTGGAAATGTTGATCTACAAAAAATAGGTGGAGCAGAATATAACATATGAGCATAACCCCACAGATAGAGAAGAGAGAGACAAAAGGAGAGGGGAAGAGAGAAAGGGAGGAAAAGACTGCTAATAGTCACAAAACTAGAAATGTGCAAGGTAATGCTATAGCCCAATCAAAAAAAAATCTCAACCTGTCCACACTTGTAGTCAGTATTCCCACTCTTCACAGTAGTGTGGGTGTGTCTATGTCTGCAGAATTAAAACAACAAGGAGTGTCTCCATGCATTTTTCCTAACAGCCATATTGAAGAAGTTCTGGGTGGCTTCCATTACAGTCATTGCTAGCTGGACAACTCGATTATTCACATCAACATGCACAAAACGACTTCTTATGTCAACTCTATCTAACAAAATAATTAATTCAGTATAACTTCCATTCAAGATGGTCTTTTGTAACATCATGTTAACGTAATTAACCTATTAATTTTAATTAATTTATCTGTGGGTTAGCTCTGAATGTGGGTTTGTCTGATTGTGGGTTAGTTTTGAATCTAAATAATGGTTTGATTGTGGTGATTTGTGTGGGAACATTCTGATTCGGAAGATGGAACTCCTCCAAGACTGACAGCCTCTCTGAAGGAGTAGAGCTGGGAAAACACAAAGGTATAAGGTGAATTAGTTGTAATTTCAGTAGAAACGGGTGCTGATGGAGAAACTGTTATTAAGGGAAGAACAGTAGCCAGGCAGATCTGAGTCACAACCACAGGAAACCTCAACCAGGTCACTGGAGGCAGACTCAAAACGCAGAACAAGATAACCTACTATGATAACAACTCCAGAGTCCAGATTCAGTACAGTAGTTTTAACAAATCTAGCAGAAGTTCATATCAATGAATGTTAAAGCCCTCTTTCTGCCCCTCCAGTACCATAGCATGAAAACTTTAACAAGTTTAACACCCACTTATCTAAACCAACAGTCCTCAAAAACAGGATGTGAGTCGCTTGCAGTGAGAGTTATGACATGAACTCACATATTGATTTGGCTCCTTATCAGATTAGAGGCATATATAAAATCACATTATCCGGAGAGTCTCTCTCCCAGAATCCCTGTAAGACCCCTTGTTGTAAAATTACAACGTCACCTTTAGCTCTTTAATTGCTAATTTCATTTTTTTGAAAGACCAAATGTATCCAATAGCATTGCAAGGCAAGACAATAGGACCCATTGGTTATGTAAATGTTGTCGTTCCAAAAAAATCTTATTTGCAAATGTGTTTTTTGGAGAGCTAAAGGTGATGTTGAAATTTTAAATCGGGTCTTACAGGGATAAAGCAGTCTGCTTCCGTCAGAAGATAGGTGTAGAGAGTAGGTAGCGCTCACCTAGAAACAGCAGAGGCCCAGGAGCAGTGACGGAGGGACGGCCAGAGGGAGAGGCAGTCGCTTCTGACCACTCCAGGCATCTGAAGATGAAGCCAGGCTAGCCAGGCACCAGAAAATACTGGAAAGCGGTTTGACCAATGAGAGGACAGCCACGTCACAACTCACAGACTGCAAGCTGGCCAAGCAGGAGGCCCTCCTGTTAGAGTTGCATGGTGGGGAAGATGACATGTTTCTTATAGTGTATGAGGGGTTTTATTTATTTGCTCTTTGCAGCAAAGAGCTTTGTACTGCATCTGGCTGTATGAAATGTGCTATATCCAATTGATTTGAATTTCTACATACAAAATTACTTAACTGCCTATAACACTATACATAATTTCATGTCATACCTCTCACCCCAAGCGACTCACATCCTGTTTTTGAGGACTGTTGGGTAGATAAGTGGGTGTTAACCCTCGTGCTGCCTTCGGGTCACATGACCCAAAGGTTCATAACGAACCATCGTTGTGTTTACCCAATTTTACCCAATACAAAAACAAATAAAAATAATTTTCTTTTAACCTTCGCAATGTGGGGGGTCTGAGACAGCCCAACGGTTAAAAGAAAATGCTTCACTTTGTTTTTGTATGCGGTAAAGTTGTCGCAATACGACGGTGGGTCACAATGACTGATGGGTCAGAACGACCCGAAGATAACACAAGGGTTAAACTTCAGGTTTTCATGCTATGGTACTGGAGGGGCAGAAAGAGGGCTTTAACATTCATTGATATGAACTTCTGCTAGATTTGTTTAACTACTGTACTGAATCTGGTAGGGGTGGGGGAAAAAATCGATTCACATTTGAATCGCGATTCAGTCTTCTAGCAATTCACATCGATTCAGAATTAGTTTTTTTTCTGTATTTTTTTTATAATAATTTTTTATGATAAAGAAATCGTGAATCGTTTATTTTTTTTACTTTATTGCCCATGATGAACATTGCAGGCAATGTCAATCATAAAATAAAAAGACACGCCAAACAAAACAAAAACAGTCACCTTAAGGTTGGGCTTCAGTCACCACATACAGTTGGAGGAGTCAAATGGCTGAGCGGTTAGGGAATCAGGCTAGTAATCAGAAGGTTGCTGGTTCGATTCCAGTCTGTGCTATTATGTTTTGTCCTTGGGCAAGGCACTTCACCCTACTTGCCTCGGGGGAATGTCCCTGTACTTACTGCAAGTCGCTCTGGATAAGAACATCTGCTAAATGACTTAATGTAAAATGTACAGTACGTTACAGGTATGGTAATTTTACAGAGATACATCACACACTAGACAGATTGATATTATTAATTCAGGTAGAGAATGACAGGTGTCCATCTTCGTACGAATATAGGTACATTTAGCTGAAGGATAGCAGTCATATTTTCCATTGTATGGACCTGTCTGACTTTTTGTATCCATTGAGCTATTGTAGGAGGGCTAGGCTTCATCCAGTTAATAGTAATAATTTTTAGCAATTTAACAATTTATTTGCAATCATCAACAAAATATGTAAAATAGCACTGGTCCTTAGTAAACAATTCTTCTTGTGTCTTTTCCAGTACAAAAAATAAAGGGTCCAGGGGAATATCAGTCTCAAAGATTTTTTCCAACTCTTCCTTGATGTCTTTCCAGAATGTCTGTATTATGGGACAGTCCCAGAATAAGTGGGTATGGTCCCCAACCATACCACAATTTCTCCAACATTTATTAGTGGCATTATCCTTAAACATTGACACTTTCAGAGGATTCCTAAAGAATCTTATCTTCACCTTCCAATCAAATTCTTTCCACATCTGACTACCAACCCCCCTGTGACACGCAGTACAAATATCTTCACATGAGTCATCATCTATAGTTGTGTTGAGTTCCATTTCCCATTGCCCTTTAATATGTAAAGTGTTATCTGATGTGTCTATCATCAACCTTTTATACATATGAGACACTTGGTGCTTTGTTGACACAGTTTGTTGAAAACTATGTATGAAGTGGATCTCAATATTAATAGGGTCTCTTTTAATACTATCCCAGTCGGAGTGCTTTGTAGTGTAGTGTCGTATCTGTAGATATATATACAGGTCACTTGAGGGCAAGTCAAATTTGTCTTGGAGTTGTGAAAAAGATTTTAAAGTATTCCCATCAAATAATTGATTCATAATTTTTAGCCCCTTCTCAGCCCAGTAACTTAACTAATAACTAATACCTTCTGTAGGTATTATCAACCAAAGATGGGAGAAACTCTATGTTTCCTAGTATGGGCACTGCCCTTGACAAGACTACAGACCCCTTTAGTTGCTTTTTGACATTGTTCCAGACCTGATTTTTTTCTGAGACTGCTGACTAAGAAATGAAAGAGTAGATAATGATATCCCTGGTAAAGAGTTCTGTTCAATAGATACCCACCCATTCTCCTCATCTTTGATCATCCATGCCACTATTGCTCTAAGCTGGGCTGCCCAGTAATACAGTTTTAGATTAGGTAGACCCAGTCCTCCTTTCTCTTTGCTTGCCATCAATATTTTCAGACGGATTCTGGGTCTCCTGTTTTGCCATATAAATTTAGATATACGTTTTTCAAACATCTTAAATGTGGATTGTGGAACTGGCATAGGTAGAGATTGAAACAGGAAAAGGAGTCTTGGTAGGATATTCATTCTCACGGACTCCATCCGACCAAAAAGTGACAAGGGCAATACATCCCATCTGGTAAAATCTTGATTGATCTCTCTAACCAGTCCGCTATAGTTTGCAGAATATAGTTGTGTTGGTTTTGGAGTGAGAATAACACCCAAATACCTAAATCCCTGCTTAGATCTCTGAAGGAGACCAAATCATCTAATTGTGAAGGCCATTCACCACTTATCATCATGGCTTCAGATTTGTTTGCATTGATCTTATATCCCGACACAGCACTGTATTCATTTAAGCTATTTAGAAGTGCAGGAATAGAGACCATGGGGCATTCTACGAATAATAGTATGTCATCTGCGAATAAAGCTAGTTTATGTTGAATCATTCAACATAATCATTCAACATAAACTAGGATACAAGGATATGCCTTGTATGAGGGGATCGGTGCTTATCAATTCTGCCGGTGGCTCAGTGCGAATAGAGAAGGGGACATAGAATCTCCCTGGCGGGTACCGCGCCCCAGGGGGAAGAAGTCGGAGCAATGACCGTTTAGATCTAGGGTTTTTATAAAATATACCAATCCACTTGACAAATGTATTATTGAAGCCCATATACCTGAGGGTCTGCTGGAGGAAGGTCCAGTCAACCCTATCAAATGCCTTCTCAGCATCTAAGCTGAGAAGCATTGAAGGGGTATACCTTTTGGCTGCACTTGCTTGTAAGTTCAGGGCTATTCTGACATTATCAACGCCCTGGCGATTATTAATGAAACCGGTCTGATCTGGCTTCACAAGTGTATGTATGTATTTTTGAATTCTCTTCGCTATAATTGAGGTAAGTATTTTAAGATCTACGCATAAGAGGCTGATTAGACGATATGATGCACATTGGTCTTTATTATCTTTATGGATGACACTTATTATTGCTTCTGACCACGACCCAGGCGGATCCGCCTTTGTTAGTGCGTAATTATAAACATTGCATAAAACTGGGGTCAGCTCATTCACATATGCTTTGTAGAATTCTCCTGGGAAACCATCTATACCTGGAGATTTAATGTTTTTTACGATATTGTCTCTGATTTCTTTTTCTGAAATTGGCAAAGACAACATGTCTGCCTCTTCTGATGTTAATTTTGCCAGTTTAAGAAATTTAAAAAAGACTCCATCTTCTCATTTTTATGGGGGTCTGCTTCCTCTTCAGATAGCCTTCTATAGTATGTAGCAAAGGCCTCTGCAATATCTTTTGGTTGTGTTAATATCTCGTCACTATCTCGGCCCTTTATTTTGTGCACCATCCTGCTGGATTGAGCTTTCCGCAGTTGGAAAGCCAGTAAGCGGCTTGCTCTGTTTCCCATTTCATAGTATTTTCTATTTATGAATCGCAATGCTCCCTCCGTTTGGTAGGTTAACAGGTCATCCAGTTTTTTCCTAGTTTCGCTCAATGTTTGCAATACCTCCTGCTTCTTGGATTGTTGATGCTCTGTCTCTAGTTTCTTAATTTCTTTCTCTAATTTATCCTGTTGAGCTAACCTTTGCTTTTTCAGCCTGGAAGAAATGGCGATAATGCTTCCCCTCATCACTGCTTTAGCCCCCTCCCATAAGATGGAGGGGGAGACAGTGCCGTTATCATTTATGTCAAAGTAATTTATTAAATCTTTGTGTATTTCTTCCGTAATTAATTTGTCATTGAGCAATGAGACGTTGAGTCTCCAGTATTTGAATTGTTTATTTGGTCCTATATTTATCTTCAGGGTGACTGATATGGTGACAGACATCCCAACCTACAGAGACTCATTTCCAGGAGGTGATTCCTTGCGAAAAACAGGAACATCTGCCTGTTTCACAGGCACTTTTGCAGCCGCAATGTACCACATGCAAAACACTGTCAGGGGCCGAATTTCTGGTCATCCAGGTGACGTGCAAGGTCCCATCCTCTATTTGCCAGCCATATCCATCCATGTGGACAAAAAGCAGCTACCTTATTGGTGTAGAACGATCACGTGTCGAACCGTGCCACCAAAATCCTATTACGCTCTGAAGAAACTAGTTCTGCATTAAAACATAGACGCATCGACAATCGACTGGAATTTTAGCAACAAACTTTTTTTTGGTAGCTAAGCACAACGTTCTTTTTTATGAGCTAAAGATTGTGTAGATGCCAGACTGTGGAGCGGGATGAAACGATAACAGGGTTCACCTTACGGCCTAATGGTAGGTCTGCTCACCTGACTCCATGGTCACTTTTAGCTGTGCTGGATAGAGGCATTTAGCCTTGATGTTCTTCTCTTTTAGTTGTTTAATGACCTCTCTCACCTGTGCTCTTTTCTTTTGCAACTCAGGGGAATAGTCGTGATCGAAATATATTTGTTCGTTGTTGTAGGTGAGTTTTTGGCTCCATGCTTGACGAAGAATCATGTCTTTAACGGAGTAATCGACGAATCTAACGAGGAGGGACCTGGGTGTGGCAGGAAGGTAGGTTTGGTTGTTAGAGAGCGGTGGGCTCTCTCTATTTGCAGATTCACATCAGGCATCGGTTTAAAGACCGACTGAATCAACTTCTTTGCAAACGCCTTCAAATCTTTTCCTCACTATCCTCTGGTACGCAATATATTCTCAAATTGTTGCGTCTTGACCTGTACTGCAAATCTTCACATCTAGCTGAAAGATTCATCTCTCGGCGTAGCAGATAACGTATAGCTCTGCCTTCTTTCTCCGACGCCATTACTGAACTACAACTCAAACTAGTGCACAACATCAACGTCATCGTTCTCAGCCACTCCCTCTGTTCGCTGATTGGACCGACAAAAAATGTGTTTCTGAAAACCGACTGATGCACTGAAATCCCAGACCTAGTACAGAAGCAAAATCCATATTGAGCGGAAGTATGTAGGAGGGCAGAGCCAAGCTAGCGATCTTCTTGGCTCTGTGATTCTTTTCTCTAGTTTTATCATTTCACCTTTCAGCTCTTCTATTGATGTTTCCAGCTTCGTAGGGGATAGCTTGGTCTGGTTATGCCCCTCTCGGTTTTCTGACCTTAGCTTTTCTAGCTCTGCTAGTATTTTTGTTTCCGTGCTAGGGCTAGCAGTATCGTTGCTAACAGGTTTGAATTTGTCGTGAACTTTCGTTTTTCTCTTTTGTTATCTCCTGTTTGCTTGAAGATTTATTTGTAGAAGACGTTGACATCGTGAATTCACTGTATTTTGCTGAGTTTTCAGTAAAAGTTAGGTTGTTAAACATCTATTTTTTATCGAACCGTGACCACAAGAATCGATTCGAATCTAATCATGAGGTACCAAAGATTCCCACCCCTAGAATCTGGACTCTTATTGTTATTGTTGAGTTATGTGTTCTCATCTGTTGTTATTTGTATTCCTATTGTGTCATATTGTGTCAATTATACTGATTGTATGTGTTATGTAAGTTAAGGGGAAATTAACTAATGGGACTCTTATTTTGACATCTGAAAAATCTATAAATCCGGTAGTACCGGATTTATAGACAGTACTGTGAGATTAAGTGTAGTAAGATAATAAACAACTGTTAATGTACATTTATACTTTGATTGATCTTTTTACATGAATGACGGAAACATACTGAAGTATCAACATGGATAGAGGAGAACAGATTGTAACAGTTATCATAGTAGGTTATCTTTTTCTGCGTTTTGAGTCTGCCTCCAGTGACCTGTTTGAGGTTTCTTGTGGTTGTGACTCAAGAGCTGCCTGGCTCCTTTGTGTATTTTCCCAGCTCTACTCCTTCAGAGAGGCTGTCAATCTTGGATGAGTTCCATCAACCGAATCAGAATGTCCCCACACACATTTTTTCCCCACACTTATTTTTCTGTATTTTGTCATTTTGCTCATTTAATCTAGACTAACATTTAGGCTATATTATTATTTTTTAAATCCATGCTCTTCGTATTCAAGGCAGACCGGAGCTTGTAATGGCAATTTAAATTAGATTGACATGAACCCAAATTCAAACAGATATTGGTGATCTCAGTAATATCTCCATTTACCGGTATTTTCTCAAAAATAAGAATTCATCGATAGAGTCGGTGCGGGGGAGAAATCTCACTTGGAGTCCCCCCTATTTTCGCAGACCAGGCACACTTTGTAGCTACAAGGTTTACTCAGAGTCATGTGCTTTCAAACGTGCAACACCGTTCTTCTGCAGTTTTAAGTGTGAAGCTGCACGTTGCACGCCAAGGACCACAGCTCAGCTTCTCGGAAAGCCGAAGAATTTGCAGGAATAAAAACGAAAACAGCTATACAATTTGGGGGGGATTTCCAAATAGTCCTACCATGTTAAACCGCATGCACGCCAACCACGGCATAGTGTAAACTTGTATATTTCAGAGAGAGGTTTATTTCACATGAGAAGTAAGCACCTGTGGTTTTGTTCTTAAGTTACATTAGAGGTAAAGTAAATAGCCTACATTTCAAAATAAATTGGCAAAGTAACCCATCCACACCACGTCTTGCTGAACACCGTTTACACCAGGACTACCGGAACATTTAAGGATTTCAGTTTGCTATAGGCTATACAAAATGGGAATCCGAACAAACGAGCTTGTTGAATTGACACTCAGTAGGCCTATATGACTATGACACAGAAGGTATAAGGTAGCCTATATTTATCACAAACTTGTTTAACTTACCCGTTAGACCTACTTCTCTTTTCGTTTATTCAAGTTCATATTAGTATCCAAAAATAAATACAGAGGAATAAATACACTCGCTAAATTAGCATTTCCCCATAGCAGTGTTTTCTTCGGAACAAAAATAATTTTAGTCAAGGAGATCTATGTTGCAATTTCCTCCACATCGTTGGAAAGCTGACACGGAGGGTGTTGAGCAATTGTAGGGAGGGAATATTTATTATGCTATAACTGACCTTCATGTTTAAAACAATTTACACGTTTTGTTTTGTTTATGTTATTTAATGTATTCCGAGTTAAAGTTAGTAAACATATAACTACGTCAAAATTATGGGTGTTGTTACATGCGTTGGTTCTTGCTTTAAATATTGCCTTCAGTCTTTCAATAAAATCGTACAGGCTTAGCCTATAATATTTTACGTTCTCATGTGATCAATAGGATGTGTGCCCAATGCTGACTCAATCGTTCTTGTACTCGGTGACTGACAAATGACAGCGATAGCTATAGCCTACTTTTAGTTTAGAGGCATGATTTACTTCAATGAAAAAAAATAGTATTACGTTGTAATTTATTGCCGCCTAGTGGCAGAGCGTTACAACAGATAATCGGAAGCATCAAACCAGACATCGTCTAGGTCTAACATGGCTTAAAACTCAATCTACTGTTGTGAATTGATTGTTTATTTTTTTTTATATATTATTTTTTTATTTAGCAACATGCTTCTCTAATGACACAATTGTTACATTTTATTGAATACATCAGTTGGGAGCTCAGCTGAACTCCAGTATGCCCAGATTTTGAATTCCACTCCTCCACCTACAGTATCTTGCCTGGACTCTTCATTCGTTCATTCATTCATTCTCATTATTCCTTCAAGTAAAACTACTTTGCACGTTCAGTTATTGGTATGGTCTTCGAACTCGGGAGTACGGTTAAGCTACAGTATTAATGTCGCTGCCTGCCTACAGAGGAAATGAAGGACGTTTGTGGAAGTGTTTAGTGCAGTTCAGTTCCAGGTGTGACCGCTAGAGGGAGCTGTCCTGTGCAGCCAGGACGTAGTGCTCCTTCCTCCAGGGCCGGAGCAGGTGACACAGCAGCACAGAGATCACCAGCAGGAAGACGACCACAAAGCCCACCGTCCCCACCAGCCACGGGGTCTCTGAGTCTGGGGGAGGAACAGAAGGGATAGAGGGAGGTGAGGATGGGCGCTGGCCCGCCAAATCGATCACTTTCTCTGTGTCTATCTCTCTCTTTCACACACGAACGCCGATATTTGTGAGTGCTTCTGTGTTTTATCAAATACAAATGCGGGAGTCATTGATGACGATCTGTGTCAGAGGCGCTCCGTGACCGAACCCACCGTCTAGTCTGATGAGGGCCTGGACCTCCTGCCCTCCCGCCTGGTTGTGAGTCACACACGCCAGGCTTCTCCTGGAGTCTGCCCCAGTCAGCCCCCGGACCACCAGCCTCACCTCCACATGACAACCCTCCGCCACTCTGGTCGTCCTGCCAACACACGGTAAAACTCATTCAGGGGTCAGGGTCATGATGGTCTCGACCCAAAGCAACCAGAGAAGATTGTTTCTTTCAGATTGGTTATGGGCTATGTTAAGTAGGACAATGACGCAGATATACTTTTTGATACATTTCTGTATCCCAATATACATAAACTGTTTTAATCAACAATGTATTCAAAGACATAAACAACTGTTTCATTTTAAACTAAAGTGGTCTTTAAATGTATCCCATGATTGAATTAGAGATTGAAATGCAGTTTTAGATACCTCCTCTCACCCTGTAGAGCCCGCCCATTAAGGTAGGAATTCTCCAGTAATTGGCCATCCACCAACCATGTGACCACGGTGGAGTTTAATGATTGGCAATGCGTCAGAACCTTGCATAACATCTCCAGTTCTGCACCTGATAGTAATGGGTGAATATATGCATAAGAAGGTTAGGGCAATACATAGATGTGTTGAAATACTCCTGTGATACAGCCCACTAATCATAGAAATCTAGGAATCTACTGTAATCATGTTTCCAAAGTCAGGGGTACATGGAAATGATTCTCACCAGAACGGCCTTCAAACACGGCTCCATGTAGAGGGAGCACGATCCTTGGGCTCTGTATCACTGTCGCTAAAACACAACAACACGGTAAATAAGAAAACACGACAACAAACCAGTCAACATCCTGCTGGCATGGCCAGTTTACTTACGAGTTATCATCTATCTCTCACACTATTCCCATCCACTCTATCCCATCACTTAAGGCTTGTACCCTCAACTGTTTTTGAGATGAAATCTGTATTTTAACATTCTGTGTTCCCAGTCTGAGTGTTTGAAAGACTTACTGTGGACTGTGCTCTGGAAGGTCTTGCCAGTTGGGGGGGAGGTTGGGGTGGTGGCCAAGCGTGAGGTTGGAGTTGAGGCAGCACCTGAGGTTGGAGATAAGGCCAAGCCAGTGCTGGGCTGAGTGGTGTGGCTATGTGGGTATATCTTAGGCACTGGGGGGAGAGACAGACACACTTCTATGAGTCCCAGCCTCTCATGAGCTTAACGAACAAACTGTATAAACTTGAACCCCAGTGCTGCATGATTACTACACATCTAAGGTAAACATACAGCCCTGGAAAAAACTGAGAGACCACTGCACGTTTTTCTTTAATTTTAAGTTGAGAAGGACAATTTTGAGTGAGGAACAGAAGGGTAAAATTTGCAGTGGCCTCTTAAATTTTACTCTACCGTTCCTCACTCAAAACTCAACTTTTTAAAAAATGAAAGAAAAACGTGCAGTGGTCTCTCAGTTTTTTCCAGAGCTATATATCATTTTGAAAGAAAACATGTCATGTTTAGAACACGATGGCAGCTAAAAGCAGAGCTACTTGTAACCGTTAAATGTTGAGTGAGCTATGCAGCATGGTTGATGGCTGATGACTGATGATGAATGTGGAGCAAAAAACAATTACAGAGCAGCTTACTTTCTACGTGGAGCTTCGTGATTCTGCTCACTGTGTACAGGTGTTTGTTGGCATGCACTTGCAGAGCACACGTATAGAAACCCTCGTCTGATTGGCTCACATCAATGATGACCATCTTGTTCCATCTCACCCTATAGTAGCGACCACTGCCCATAGGGAGCGCTGTGGGTCTGGAGTCCTAGAGTAGGAAAGCAATGGAACATAAACCAGCTGAATAATGATAAACAGGATGTTCTGTGGTGTACTAAACACACACAGACAGACACACAAACACATAAACAGACATGGCCACACAATAACACACAAACACACCCACACACTCAAATACGCACACACGCAAACACACACACACACACACACACACACACTCACACACAAACACAGCAAGGCAAAGGGCATGCTACTATTCTCCTCATCTCCTACCTTGAACCACTGTATCTTCTGTGTCATGTTGAAGGCTGAGATGTGTGGACAGGTGAGTTCAACATCTTTTCCTGCTTGGTCGAATATAGGGTAGTGCATTTTGTCTATGCCACTCAGCATGTTCTCATACACGCGTAGATTGATGTTGCCTGTTATGCAGACGGAGCCCTTTCTGTAGATTGGAGACAGATACAGAAAAATGTAGGCAAGCCATGTCAGAGACATGGTAATCACATTTCAGTTTTGTTCAAATAACCATATCCAGCCAAGCTTAGCACCATGAGAAGGTAACTGTATCTCAGCGCGGGTATTGTGTAGGTTAACCACCTGTAGATGCAAGTGTACTCTCCAGAGTCTGACAGCCGAGCTGGGAGGAGCCACAAGTTCTGTTCTCGCTGCAGAACCCGTTTTTCCTCTGCCTCCTCTTCCTCCTCCAGGCCAGTCGCTCCATTGCCTTTGACGATGAGGAAGCTGTAGCCACCTGAGGTGGTGAGGTGGTTCCGTTTGGTGAGGTACCCGATCAGCCCGGGGAAGCCCAGAACCACAGCCTCACCCTGGACACGGAACTGGTCCAGCTCCTCAGACACGCTCACACAGCTGTCTGGGGGACAGACAGAGCTTCAGAATCAATAGGAGCAAATCACATTCATTCATACAGCCCGGATACATCAAACTGGAACTAATCCAGTCCTGTTGTACTGTGATATCAGTGAAAACTAGAATTAAGTAACATGAGAGCAGAGAGAAACACAGACATCAGTCACTGATTAGATACGGAGGTTCATGCTCATGTGCTGTAGTTTGCTGAGACCATGCAATTCATTTACTGTATGTCTGCTACAGTGAACACTGGTTTTGGGCTACTAATCTTGCAACCATGCTGCTCTTTGTATTTATTTTGTTGTCCAATTGAAAGGATATCCTGGGCTTTCTAATGATGTCACAAATGTGAACAGCCATGCAGGCCTGGACTGGTAATCTGGCATACGGGGCAAATTCCCGGTGGGCCGACGCACTTGTGGCCAATATGATATGATATTTAATATATCTATAATAAAAAATAAATAAATATTATAATCTTAAAATTGGCCAACGACCGGCCCATAAAGCAGGGACAGCGGCCCATTGGTTAATTTTCCATACTGACACTGGGACGGTGTCCGACCGATTGTGGTGGGCCGGTCTGAGCAAAAATGCCAGGGCCATTTGTTGTCCCAGTCCAGCCCTGCAGCCATGTAATTCTAGTTAGTTCTTTAAGTTACAGACGCATAACTGTAACATATGAAAACAATATTGTGACCTTTCTGTTAAAATAAAATATGTTTGTTAGCGAAACACTCATGTTATGTCCAAGTTACAAAGATTTTAATGTTACAGTAAAAGCTTTTTATGTTAAAATCTTTTTGCAGGTCTCAGGAGGATAGTCTAGGACTAGTCTTGACTCATTATCAATAGCAGAGTAACTGAAAATCTCAACTTTTTACACACAAACACACACACGGATGCACAAACACTCACCTTTCAGGAGCTGAGAAGGAAATCCATCAACTGGATCAGAGATGAGAAGAGCTAACAGCCATACTACCGTGGCTATGGAACACTGCATGAACAGATTCATACTTTATAATGATTCACTTACAACTCGTAAACTGAGACACACATACACATACATGTCACCATAGCACATGTTCCATCTCACCATATTGCCCTAGGTACTGTGTATTATCCGTTTACTGGCGGTGGACCTATATAGGTTGTAGTAAAATGACCAGAGTGACGTGGTCACGACGCATTTAAACACGCCCAGAAACCCTTCCAGAGTCAATCACACCCTGAGGAGTCACCAGGGTAGGACTAGGGAAAAGGGAATCAGGGTAAATACCTTTGTTTGAGATCACATGATTTCATGATGTCACAGCCTCACTTTAAAAGCAGCTTGAATGGTGTCTTGTCACCAGTGTTGGGTGTACAGTAGTCAGACTACTTTTGTTAGGTAACGAGTAACTTAACACGTTACTTATTTAATTGAATGAATCTGTTACTAGTTTCTTGTTCCAAAAAGTAACGCGTTACTCAAGTTAGTCTTTTGGTCGCGAGCCCTCAGCATGTAGCTAAAAGTCTAGGAAAGTTGATGCTATTAGATAACTTATTACTTGTATGTTTACGTTACAGAGCGGGATTGTTTGTTTGTGGTGTGCAAGCGCAGTGCATCTGTCAGTGTTCGTGCAAGAGCTACAGGATCACATTTTACACAGTCGGGTGACTTGAACTGGAAATAGACTTTTTCAGTTCTGTTTTAGTTTCCTGTGTTGTCATTCCAGGTCAGCTGACCTCTTATGTGTACACTTTCCATGTACTCTCTCCCAAGATGAAACATGGTGAGACATTGTTTCCGTGTATTACCAAATATAATCCAATAAAGTAACTGGAACAAGAAAAAGCCCAATCTCACTAACCCTCAGTATGACAGTGTTGCGGAGGTAGTATGGACCTCCTGTCATACACATAGCGACTTCCTGTCATACACATAGGGACTTCCTGTCATACACGGAGAGGACATGTGCTAGAGTAGCAGAAACACTGGAGAGATAACACCTGCAATCAACGCTGTAGGTAACAGCCTCACAATGCTGCCACGAGTATGCGGATTAATTAATACAATTTTGAAAAATAACGAATCCTGACACTTACCCAAATGTCCATGGTGATAACAGGAAGAAAGTCAGTGGGGGCAGAGAAACAGACGGAACTTCTGGACGTGAGGCAGAGAGGAGGCAGAGAAACAGACGGAACCTCTGGACGTGAGGCAGTGAGGAGGCAGAGACAGCAGGAGGCTCCGGACGTGAGGCAGTGAGGAGGCAGAGACAGCAGGAACCTCTGGACGTGAGGCAGTGATGAGGCAGAGACAGCAGGAACCTCTGGACATAAGGAGGTAGAGACAGCAGGAACCTCTGGATGTGAGGCAGTGAGGAGGCAGAGACAGCAGGAGGTTCTGGACGTGAGGCAGTGAGGAGGCAGAGGAGGCTCTGGACGTGAGTCAGTGAGGAGGCAGAGATGGACACTGAGTAGACCTGTCGAGCCTTCGTCTTTATCTCTCAATGACCACAGGAGGGAACTCAACACTGTTTTTAAACTTTCCCTGCAGACCAGGAAACTTCTGCTGTTTCTCAATGAAGTGTACTGATCCTCCCAACGTGAACCCACACACACGCACACACACACACGCAACACTCCTATGTCAACAGGATAGGATCATAAGATTAGTTAGTAAGGTCTACATGTTGCAGTAAAAGTAACTGTCAGAACACTGCAGGGTCTATCCTCTCCCCTTTAGCATCTGGTCGTTCAACACAAGAAAAACAAAAATAATATGTTGACTCAAACTTTGGCACATTAGCATGAACATACACACACTCACATAGAGGAAGTAAACGAGACATTGATCCATCCAGTTTCCTGATGTTCACAGAGGGGGTTAGGCTTGATGGAATTCAAGCAGCTTAGGACAATGCTGAGATGTAATGAAGCACCAGTATTTCTGTTTTTTCTGTTTGAATCTTTCATAATGGAGTAGATGTCCAGGAACTGAGTTAAATGTTATTGAATTTGACCTTCAGCCATTCAGTATGAACAGTGCTGACCTGAGTGTTTCCAGCGGACACTAACCTGTAAAGTCAAACATGGTTCGATTATACCTGAACGTCAACACATTGAGCAGTTGTGCTTTTAAAGCTTTCGTCAATATCGGAAATCCCCTCAGCTGCGGGGTATGCGTAGTGTGATGAGTTTTTGTGTTTTCACGTTCCTGACTACGGAGCTGCACACACGAACCCCAGATGACTAAACTAGGAAGGTTTGTGTCACCTGTCCATCCAATCCCATAATCCTCTGCAAGTGAGGGTTGAGTCCAGCGTGCTTCTGGTCTGACTCACCATCTGTCTCATTGTTTACATGGTTGTGTTCGTATCCATTGTTGTATCTGCAACAACATACTAGATATATAGGCCCTTTACTAAGCCCATCTTTAGTCCAGCCTCTAGGCTAGTCACTTCAAGTCACTGTTTGGGCACATTTTTGAAACACCAGCTGATATTATATTCATCCAGAGGACTTGTTAAGGTGTGCAGCGAGGTAAGCCTATGTGAAAAATAAGAAATGTAAAAAAAAAAGACTTCTCCAGGTGTGGAGCTCCAAATTTAGATAGAATAATGATGAGGAATAGCTGAGTGAGATCTTCAGCCAGTACGTTATGGTCAGACCAGAAGTGTCAGTGTCACAACTGATGACAAGGGAATCTCCCTTGGTTTGGAATGAGTCATTTCCAAGAGATGCAAAGGCTGACACCCACAGGCTGCTGCTGAGACGGGACAGAACTCAACAGCAGGCGGTTGTACGTGGGCCGTGCCCAGAAATGGTCAGCGCGACAGACCGAGGTCTAGCACAAAATCCACCTGAAACAAAAATCCAGCTTCTCTACAAATCTAGAATTTGTTCTCTAGCTGTTGTTATTACCGCTGTCCCATCATTGATACATTGTGTTAACAATACGACAATCTCTCCTCCTCCAGCTTGCACCCCATGCCTATAACGACAAACAGCACACAGAGATGAGAAGGTCCACCTCTTCTGGTTAGAGCAAAGAACCAGGTGTCTGCATCCCCAAACAGAACATGAATGCCCAGATCCAGGCCCCCCAAAAAGACCCACTGTCGCGTATAAGTGTTGTGTTCTGGCGTATGAGAGGGAAGGCGGGAGTCGCACTGGGCGCAGTGGCAAAAATCTGCTATCAACTTTGGGGGGGACAATTATATGACATTTTCTCAAGAGCAATTTCTGAGGGGGACACCAAAATGACTGCTATAACACAGCCTACATTGTAATATGTTAAATGTATATTGAGGAACCATAATTAATACTCCTGGATCATTTATAGTTAGTAACTGAAGGGTCGTCTCAACTTGTTCAAATGTAGTTATAGTAGTGTTTCTTATCAGTCAAGTATGAATGCAGGTGTACAGTATTTACAACCAGCAATACCAGGAAAGGCCAGTATGTACTGTACACTGTATGGGTGCAGTTTATGTAATTACAATGGGCATGGTGCAGTCTCATCTAAAATAATCTCAATTGAACCATCATAAAGTCGGGGGAAATCGCGAAACCATTTCTCTTGAAATGTCAACACTTTGTTGGCAAGAGTCTGCGGTTCTATAAATTGTGGGTGTGGCTGATATGGTTCTGTGCCACCACTGAGGTGACTAGACAGTGCTGTGCCACTGTCTCCTATACTGGTGCTGCTGGCAAAAAGGTTGACCCCCGGACCTGCCATGGCTGTGACACTATCATCTGAAGTCGCTCCCTGGCTCTTTCCCTTTCACCACCCTCACTGACTCACAGTCTGTCTCCTAGAAAAGAAATAAGATGTTTGCCATCCTCCTAACTACCAGTACCCAATACTACACAATTAATCACAAAAACAATACCATTGCCTCAAATTAATCTTGGTTCAGTCACCAGTTTAAGTAGAGAGTGGGGGTATCCATGGCATTGTCCAATTATGTCCCTATTTTACAAGTCTAAAGAAGAGAACCCGTCATGTTGCCAAACAAGAGACTCAACAAACTTATTTTAGCACATTTCACATTATTTTTATGAACATTTTATCAACTAGTCTTTGAAATTAGGCCACTAGGGTTCTTTCTTTGCGTTTTGGTGTCCTGAAATGCTCTGATGTCCATCTTTCTTTTTTCTGCAATTTTTCTACCATGCTGGCCGCACACACAATGTACAGGTTAATTACAGTAGGAGATGGGCTTTTATAATTTATTACCATTCTTTTAGAATAGGCTTCGATCTACCAGGTAGCTAGACAGTCAGTTAGGAAAGGTGAAACGGATTGCATTGACAGCTGGATTGACAGCTGTATGAGTTCACCCTTTACACAACGCAAACTGCAACCTTTTGTCATTTTAATATAATTCATGTTTTGGTTTTATATTTGGCTGGCTTCCCAAAATAGCTGAATATGCAGCTAGCGAGCCCCAATTCCGTTTGTGTGGTATTTGCCATCATCTTTGTTATAGCCAGTTTACTCCAGATCGGCACACAGGTGCTTCAAAGTCCCTAGAGACGATTTAGCTTTTGCAACTAGACCATTTAAGATAATTATAACAATGGTAGAATATAGTATAGTTCTGTTCAGTATCGCTACGCATGGCAAATGGATTTAGAAGAACTACAATATCCGTGCTGATCTTGGATTAAATTGACGATAGCAAAGTTTCCATCTTTTGACGACGCCAAATGGAATAGTGCTAGCTAATGTTTTCTCTATCGGTTTGTTTGCTAGCTATGCAAATGCAGCTAGCTTAGTGTGTGTGAACCCTGCCAACATAGTGAAATCGCTATGGTGCGATTAACTGGATTGATTTCACGTCATATTATCAATGTTGTTGAAATTACATAGTTATGTTTACAGTGATTTATTGGGGGGGACAAATCATATTTTTCCCAGGATTGGGGGGGTCGTGTCCCCCCTGTCCCCCCCGGGATTTCCGCCCATGACTGGGCGGCTGTTTTTGTCCAAATGTGTTAACAATAGAAGGGAGATAGTGTAGAGACCCATGGGTATACTCCTCAACACGTAGGTAACTTATGTTATGTACAGTAGTTTAGGAGCAATTCCACCTGCACCCTTTGTAACCTAGAGAATAGAGTAGTCAGGTTAGAATTGAAATGCGAGTAGGTAGTCAGTGGTTTTCCAACAGGGCCAGTTCGGTCCTTAGAATAGTGCACTTGTTTGTCTCATCGGGAATCGCTCATAGCCCCTTCTACGTGTCTTGTTTTGTTGCATGGTATGTCCCTTGTCTATTTTTGTATTTTGCTACGGGCGGTCAATACTTGCAGTGATAAAATAAATGTACATCAACCGTCCTCAAGATCCCTCTGCATTGTGCTAGTGTTTTCACCATACCGTTGACCCATTGGCTAGGGTAGTACTTTTGACGTTGAACACTGTTACCTGAAACCTCGTACGTAACACCCAGGTGCTTATGCAGGTAAACACGTACTTTTCGGATGTACAGTTCTATGTTGTTCTCCACATTGTGGAAGCATTAGCTTTTTGTGTGCATCTACATGTCCCACCTACTCTAGCCTGCTGTCTACGCATGGTGCTGGGAGCCACTGACAGGTCCACCACATGCTAGTCAGGACATTCAGAAGGAGTGTGAGCACATCTCCTTGGATGTATGGAGACCCTGGAGTTTGCGATCCCCAACAACACATGAATGACATGCTCCAGGTGGCGATGAAGCTGGTACATACTCGCTTTCAAACCCACTTTCATCTCTATTGCTGTCCTTTTCCACAGGCTTAAGTGTCTTTATCGAACCTTCCCTCCATCCACGTCCTGCAGGCTGTCTGTGTGCTGGGCCAGGAGCCTCTGGCAGCCTCCGTGCTGGCTGCTGCTCTACCCCAGGACCAGATGCAGATGCTGGGAGAGTGGCTGTACCACCTGATCCAGGGCATCCAGCCCAGCTTGGTTGTTAGGGTCACTGTTATGCTGCTGGAGCTGGACAACACAGATATAGCAAGTGAGTCACCAGACAGCTGACTCGGCTGATTGACAACTCAGAAGCACAGTCATCAGTTTTACCGTCAACATCTGAATTTAATACTGAGACTTTGAGGAACTCTGACGCTCTTCCATAACGTTGATTAAGAATTCTTCATATGCAGATTTTGACTGTGTGGCATGTGCTTTTGTGTGCTCAGGTGAATCCATGCTGGCACAAAGCTGATATGGGACTACCACTAAGTGGGCCGTGTGGAAGGCAATGCTATGATCAATAACTCTATACCACAGTCCACGCATCCTTCCCTCTCTCTATCCATCTGTGGCAGCCTCCTCTCTCTGGGTGCAGAAGAGCGATGACGGAGAACCCTTTGAAAGGAAACACCACAAGAGTGTTGCAAGAGACCACAAGAGTGTTGCAAGAGACCACAAGAGTGTTGCAAGAGAAGAGACACAGCGGGGAGGTTTAAATTACTTTAGAGTTTATTCAAAGAAAAAAGACCTTCAGGAAAATGCAGGACCTCCTGTCATACACATAGCGACTTCCTGTCATACACATAGGGACTTCCTGTCATACACGGAGAGGACATGTGCTAGAGTAGCAGAAACACTGGAGAGATAACACCTGCAATCAACGCTGTAGGTAACAGCCTCACAATGCTGCCACGACACTGTGGCAACACTCTGACGTCATCGGAATTGTGTATTCTTAATCCTTGTGAGTTTGTTATTTGAATGAAACTAGGATGTTTTATACAAAACAGGCAAACAAAAACAAAATGCAGGAAAAAAAATTGAACAAAAATAAGCTTTTTGAGTAAAACATAAATATCATGATGCACATTAGTGTATCAAAACATTGCCTCTGTAAACATAACATCCACATAAGGTGATCATTAAAACCACTGCAGTCGCGTAATTACAAGTAAGTAATCTTACAGAAACAACTGAAAACTCTCGTTAAGCTTCTCAACTAAGTCTAAAACTTAAGAATACACAAAGCTTCAAGTGAGATCTTAAAAATGTATTTTGATGTAGTGGTTTCTAATCATGTTTACACTTTAAATAATGTTGCCATCTTGTCACATCTTCAACTTTCTGTCAACAAGCAACTGCTTTTTTAACGGTTTTGTCAGTTAATAAGAATATCAATAGCCACAATTTGTGAATAAAGTTATATATTCCACGCCTAAAGGTCTTGATTCAATGACAATGACAGAGTGGATTATCTCTGGAGACTAGCACAACGAGCTCAGACAGAACAGCATAGGGTCCACCACTCTGACTGCTTAGCCATTGATAACAAAAACTAAAAGTTGACAAACTGCTTTACATACTCTATACACTGATTCCTAGTATGCTTCTAGAAACACCCATTTCTGGTCAGTGAAGGTCCACCACTGTGTTCAGATAATGTCTCATCACTTTCCAGCCCCTCCCCCTGAGAGGGACATTGGTATAACCCATCACCATGGAAACACAGTCACAGTGCTTCCTGGGAAATGTAGGAAAAACTCCATGTCAGGAAAAGAGTCAGTTGGCGTACTGTAGACAGGGTCAGGGACACGAAGGGGTGCTGGGACAGTTTTGTTAATAGTCTTAACATATACAGACTACCACACGGTGAACAAAACAACTCTACGCCAGAGCACTGTAACGACGCCACAGGCCCAGCAGTCCTCATCGAACTCAGCATGTATCGCTTCGATTGTTAGAACCTTCCACTTACGCGCTGTACTGCAGAAGGAGCAGAAGGTGTTAAAACTAGGTCTAAGGTTAGGCGAGGTCTAGGCCCGGGTCCTGTGAAGAGCTTCATAGGCTGCTGTGAGAAGACCTTACAGAACCGCAGGCTTAGAAACGTCTCAAAGCTGCTTCCCACTCTGGTGAACGCTCCCAAAGTACAGTTTACAATGGGAGAGCCACAAGGGCAGAATCTTTTCTAAACAACATAAAAAGAAGCAGAGTTTTCCAAATACTTGAAATTGAACATCAAAATAGATCACCTGTGACAAGGAACCAAGTAACAAAAATGCCTCATGCCTTAGACCACCAAACAATTTATGTCATTCTACATTCCTGACACTTAGTGCGTTGCATTCATTAAAACGTACAATGAAAATAAATCGTTAAAATCTCAACAAAAAAACAAACATCACCTATCTGTTGAACTACTGAATGTTGCTGACCATGTGTTACCTTCCTGCTACAAACAACCACATCTTCGACTCTCCTGCCTGTAGGTCTATGTACATCCACATCCACACACACCATCCCCTCCCCGTCTCCTCCAACACGTTTACTTATATCCATCTATTCACAGCTGTGCTAACGCCTCAGTCCAGAGCACCGCTGATGGGGTCCGGCTTGGCTGAGGTGTCATGTCTGACAAATGGACTGACAAACATGACCACTGTCACTACCAATGAGATTGAATGAACTTTTTATTATACATAGAAACCATTGTTTGGATGAAACCCAACTCAACCTCCTTCCTCCTCAAAAAAATCTGTTTCAGTGGGATGGGCGTAAAAGCAAGCAAACTGTGACTACTTTATGTGTATGCGTAATTTTTCAAAACAAGGTAAAATACATGTTTAACTCCACATAGTTACACTTATCATAGGGAATAATAATTCAAAAAATACTATTCTGAAGTCCGTCTGGTTAAAAAGCTGTCCTCTTGATCCCACTTGTCCTAATCTCATTAACACACACTTCCGTTGGGTCCCCTCGTATAACGTTACCTAGACTCCTCCTACCCGCCGTCGTCATGACAGCGCCAAGCCTAGCCATTGCTTCCCTTGCTTCCTCCGCCTCCTTCCTGACTGACAGCCTCAAATTCAGCCTGCTGTCAGCAGCGATTGGACCAAACAGAATAAAACATTTACATACTGTAGCATTAACACTGTAGGCCCCGCCCCTTGTCCCTCCCCGGAAGGTGAAGTGGGCGTGGCAGGGGGCGGGCCTCCTGAAAGATGCAGAGACACAGAGAGCGGTAGCAGGGAGAAGAGCTGCAGCCCCGACACAGGGCTGAGGAGCAAAGGACAACGCAAAGGGTCACGATGCAGTCACCATGGCAATGACCCCAAATAACCTGTCGTGCCCACGATCCCATAAGCACCAAAACATCATATTAATAACGGGGAAACCACACCCCTTTTTCACATTTCTCTTTCTCGCTCTCTCTTTCGCTCTCTCTCTCTCTCTCTATCAGATTTTTTTGTACAATTCTAATATCCAGTTTCAAGCCCGCAAGAGGCTGGTAGGGTGAAGTCAGAGGTGGTTGGCTGTTGTCCGTTGGCTGAAAGTTAAAAAGGCGGTGTGGGTGGTTCCAGTGTGGTGAGGGGGCGTGGCCTCTACCAGCTGAGCAGGTTGGTGCGCCCCAGGGTCATAAAGTACACCTGGCTCGATCCCCCAGACCGCACAGAGGCAAAGAACACCTGAGGGGAGGGAACACATACACACACATAAACACATACATACAAACACACACATAAACACATACATACACACACAAACACAGACGTACACACACACAAGCGCACACACAGAGACAATAATTTTATAAACAGATAAAGCATAGACTTTTCAAAATTGCAATCTAAAGCAACCTCAGGTATTAATAATGGCAATATACATTCATTTAAAAATAGAAAAAGAGTAAATTGTGTATTTTAGAGGCAATGACTTCATTGTGACCATCAGTGCATCAGGGGGAGGTCAGGCCTGGCAGAAGTGTCAGGATGTTTTAGTCAGAGGGAAAAAGCCCTTCAACATAAGACCATCAACTGACCATGCACAACCTCAACAAGCCTGGACACGTGGGGGTTTCATAACCACTCATGAATTGCTTCCTGTCTAAAAGCATGTGTCTCAGTGTGTGTGTGTGTGTGTTGTGTCTGAGGAAGCCTCACCTTGTCGTTCCTCTCACACAGGAACTTCAGTCTCTGGGCCCTCTTATGCATGAACACCCCGTCCAGATGACCTGTCTCCACAGAGCGGATCTCTATGGCCTTCTCGCCCCAGCCCATGATCTGGTTAGAGCGAATGTAGGCTGGAGAGGGAGAGGAGAGAGAGAGGGATAGAGGAGAGAGAGAGAGGGATAGAGGAGAGAGAGGGATAGAGGAGGGAGAGGGATAGAGGAGGGGGATAGAGGGTAGAGAGAGAGAGGGATAGAGGATAGAGAGAGAGAGAGGAGAGAGAGAGGGATAGAGGAGAGAGAGGGATAGAGGAGGGAGAGGGATAGAGGAGAGAGAAAGGGATAGAGGAGAGAGAGGGATAGAGGAGAGAGAGAGAGGGATAGAGGAGAGAGAGGGATAGAGGGGGGGGGATAGAGGAGGGGGATAGAGGGTAGAGAGAGAGGGATAGAGGATAGAGAGAGAGAGAGAGAGAGAGAGGAGAGAGAGAGGGATAGAGGAGAGAGAGGGATAGAGGAGGGAGAGGGATAGAGGAGAGGGATAGAGAAGAGAGAAAGGGATAGAGAAGAGAGGGATAGAGGAGGGGGATAGAGGGTAGAGAGAGAGAGGGATAGAGGATAGAGAGAGAGAGAGGAGAGAGGGATAGAGGAGAGAGAGAGACAAAGGGATAGAGAAGAGAGAGAGACAGAGGGATAGAGGAGAGAGAGGGGGATAGAGAAGAGAGAGGGGGATAGAGAAGAGAGAGAGGGGGATAGAGGAGAGAGAGGGGGATAGAGGAGAGAGAGGGATAGAGGAAAGAGAGGGATAGAGGAGAGAGAGGGATAGAGAACAGGGATAGAGGAGAGAGAGGGATAGAGGAGAGAGAGGGATAAAGGAGAGAGAGAGAGAGACAGAGGGATAGAGGAAGGAGAGAGAGGGGGATAGAGGAGAGAGAGAGAGAGGGATAGAGGGATAGAGAAGAGAGAGAAGGGTAGAGGAAGGAGAGAGAGGGATAGAGGAGAGAGAGGGATAGAGGGATAGAGGAGAGAGAGGGATAGAGGAGAGAGAGGAGAGAGGGATAGAGGAGAGAGAGAGAGAGACAGAGGGATAGAGAAGAGAGAGAGAGAGAGGGATAGAGGAAGTAGAGAGAGGGGGATAGAGGAGAGAGAGAGTATAAGTTGGTGGGAAGGAAGGAAGGAAGGAAGGAAGAGAGAAGCAGGAGATTAAGTAAAGCACTAAGTGTATGAGTTTGCATGTGTGTTTGTGTGTGTGTGGAGGGGGTGAGTGTGTGTGCTCTACGTGTTTGTCTAAGGGTGTGTGTGGATGTGTGTGTGTGTGTGTGTGTGTGTGTGTGTGTAGGAGTGTCTGTGTGCATGCATGTGTGTGTGTGAGATCCCGAGCCGGCCTTACCCACGGAGGTGGGCATCTCGCCCCACTGCAGCACCACGTCCTTGGTGATGCGCCCGTACGTGTTGACGTAGACGCCCTCGTCCTCGTAGCACACCAGCAGCTCGATGCCGTCCGTGTTGGGCAGGATGATGATGGCGTGGGACTGGATGCTGTTCTGGATCTGAGGGGAGAGCAGGGTCAGTGGAACTGGAGCTGACAGCAAGGGGCAGCAGGGTGATGTGGGGTGTGCAGGATGGTACGGTATGTGTGGGATGTGTGTGGCTGGGTAGGATAGGGTGGAACTGTAGGGTGATATGTGTGGCCAGCTAGGGCTAGGGTTAAGGTAGGGTGAGGTTGAGGGTTAGGGTAGGATAGGATAAGGTAGGGAAGGGTAAAGTAGTGTCCGGGTAAGATAGGGTGGGGTAGGGTAAAGTAGTGTCAGGGTAGGGTAATGTAGATAAGGATAGGGTAGGGTTAGGGCTAGGTTAGGGTTAAGGTAGGTTTGGGGTTAGGATTAGGGTAGGTAAGTTAAGGTAGGCCAGTTGCATCAGTGTAACATACATGTGTGGGCAGGTAGATGTCATAGACAGCTCCAGAGTCCACGTCCACAGCATGGAAGCCCGAGACCGAGCCATAGATGACCTTCAACCTCTGACCTTCCTCCACCGTCAGGTCCACCAGCAGGGGCTTGTGCACCAGGTCACCGAATGACTGCAGGGGGCAAAGGTCAGAGGTGATTTGAAATCCACTTGGACATACAGTAAACTTAAAACTCACTTTGAGACATGCTGTGGTATTACACCTTTTTTACGTGTGTGAAAGGACAATATAACTACATCCTTAGTGTATCCTGGGGGAGCATAGGGGGAATGTCTGTAAGTCGCTCTGGATAAGAGCGTCTGCTAAATGACTAAATGCTGCTAAATGACTAAAAATGTAAATGTATATTAGTATACTCTACTATGTACTTGTGCACTATTTGTATGTTGCTTTTGATAAAACCTCAATTCACCGCTATGTGAATACAATGTTAAATGTACAAAGGTAAAGGTTCAGAGTCATAATGTAATGGTTGAACAGTGTAGGAGTCATTGTGGAAGGTACAGTATTAGTGAGTTGACTCATCGTACGAGTTTCAATCCGGCACCTTAGGGCCGGAGCAAAGTAGAACTAACACCTCATCTACACACTGAACTCATTAAGGAATAAGTCACGTCATGTAGCATCATTATGTAACGTCAAATCATGCACCAAGTCGGACTCACCTTGAAGGCCATGAACTTGTGGTACGGTTTGGGAGCCCAGGCGTAGACCTCCACAGAGTTCTTCAGAGCCAGGACCAAGAACTTGATCCTTTCATATTTCACTGGGAAACACAATCAGAGACTTGTGAGGACAACGTCAACGTAGAATATCCTATCATACACACCTTTGATAAAAGCAGCAAGTTCATGTTTATAATGCTCCATGCTCTCAGTCTAACGTCAACCATAGTAGAATTTAAATCGCCATATCTTATACAGCAGGAAGTAGAATTTGAAGTAGAATTTTAACTCAGATTTGGAACATTCTTCCCAGATTTTTACAGGCCAGAAATCACTCTGTTAGAACACAACTCAAAGTACATTCCAGCAAAGTTTGGAAATTATCACACATTAAAAGTGAGGTGAGGACTATCCCCAATTCACCACCATCTACCGGTTAAGCATTGGGGCAGGAAGTGGATTTCCTGTCAGACAGTTTTGACTGGGTGGGGGATATTCCAAACCTGAGGCATTACAGTAACCAAGGTGACTGAGCGTGAGAGAGTGAACTTCAGGATGTTGCTGAAGTTTTCATGACCAAATGGAGGGCATTTCTGTTGCTCCCACATTGTTTCTATTTGGTGCTTGACTTCCACATACTGCACTTCTCACTGTTTCTAATTTTACTCGGTCACATATTTCATGAATCCTGTGACAACGTGTGTTGGATATTCCATTTCCTGCTGAACTCCATGACCAGTACTCTGGCCATCAAACCTGGGAGACACTTCCTCTATGGAGAGAGAGGAACGTACCAACGTTGTAGTGCACACACCCCTCCAGGTCCCCCACGGTGGTCCAGCCCTGCTTCTTCTCCACCTCCGGGTCGTTGTGGAGGATCTTGTTCCTCAGCCAGGACAGGTAGTACACACGTAGCTTGTTCTTCTTGCCTGGAGGAAGGTCAGCATGATGAACATGTTGTGGCGCTGTCCAAGAGCAGCCCTGACGCATGCCTCACTTACTATAGTATTGCAACAGGAGGAAGTTTGGTTTGTCAATCATGGAGGGGTCATCACAGAGATACCGTGACTGTGTAAACACAGTGTGTGTACATTGTGTGAACTGCTTGTGAACAAGCAGTTCTGGGGTTTCTTAACATATTGCGCTGTTACATCAACACCCTGACCCAAAATTGAGATAGACTATGATGTCATAAGTTGTCACCTCAATACAACTCTTACACAGAATAATACCAAGGAAAGAAGAAACCATGAAATTCTACAGAGAGACATGATATCTAACGTCTGTTCATATGCTGATAAAAACATGGACCTTGGAGCTTTTTACAACTAGTTGCAACATAGTGGTAGTTTAGGCTTCTGAATGTAGGTCATATTAACGGACAGAGATCCTGTCTGTTTTGGCACGTGATTACATTGTATATCCCTATATTATTAATATCTGCACTTTAAGGTTGAAAAGAGAGCAGAAAAAAGGCTCTGTAAAAGGATAATTGGTCAGAAGTATCTAGGGCATTCAGATGCTCTTTGTCTCCTTGGACTGTGCACTCTAGCAGAGAGAAGAATTCAACCGAGTCTTGAGTTTGCCAGAACGCTATTCACGTCTAGTTTCGAGACCCCTTTAGAAGGAAGCTTACAGGTTGCCAGACAAGGAACTCAAATAAACGGACAAGATGTCGAACAGAGATATCGGAGATCACCCATTCCCTATGTGCAGACTTCTGAATGATTGTGGATTTTAGAAATTACCTTTGTAATATGTTTTTTGTTTTTTTATGGTTAGATTAGTAATTTGTATGTTATAAGACTGTATCTTTTAAAATGTAGGTTATTTTTAATTGTGGGTTAATTAGTATTGACGTTTTTATTGTAACAGCAAACAGTGTTCTTCATTGACAAACATCTTTAAAAACCTGTAATAATGCAGAAAATTCAATAAACAATAATATGTATGCATCATATATATAACTAGAGAGGGTACAATTTCTGGGGAAATTGTAGGGTGTGCTTGCTTGCGTCGGTTGCACAGGGGTCCGTTTTTGAATGACATTTTTAAAACTGATATTTCTGTATATTTTATATAAAAATGCATACTTATTATTTATAAAGATTACATAGATTTAAAAGCATTTTTTTTTGCTGCTCATTTACAACTGAAAATACGAGTGAAGTGTAGAATGAAATAGATCTTCTCATTTCCCCTGCAAAAGGCATCCTCATCGTTGAATCAAAACGAATAAATTTGGCAGACCGGTGTAAAAATTGACCTAATCTCTAAGACGTAAAAGTGTTTCCCTTCTCGTGATATTTTCATGCATTTAGCCTACTCATTGCATTCATTCATGAATAAAGAACCCCCTTTGAAGATTATTCTACAACGTTACCGGCAGTAGAAGATTGAATCGCGATTCAAACAGTACCATCTTCTAACTGAAAATATGCCCCCAAAAAACGTAAATAAGCTTGACATTTATTTAGTGGAAAATCGCTTTCATGAAAAGCTCACTGGTAGCGATCATTAAGTAACAACAGTAACAACGCAAAGTACGCTATCCCTGTGTGGAGAAGCTGCCCCGGTAAATTGTACTACTACAGTACAGTAGACTACTGCTGTGTTCGTCTTGGTAGCGATTGCGTTGGTTGAATTGGATTTAACGTTCCGTTGTACGGTTTAGGCTGAAATTAATTATTTTCATGAACAGATTGATAAAGTTTAGGCTGTGGCAATGAAGTTAAGGTTAGCAGTTCGATAGACTTTTGATTTAAGTAAGGGGAGTGCCGAACATGTTCTGTCGCCGTTTGACTTCCTACAGCTGTGTAGATGTTTTTGTAGTGTCTCGCGTAGGCTACAGCGTTGCAGTGAGCAACACTGGTTTGAAACCACAGGTAATGATAATTTCACCCACAAATCGTTTACTTGTAATGTAATGTCATAATAAATCCTACAACGAAAATGTATTTGTGAGGAATGTTTGTTTTAAAGATTGAAAACAGATGCATCATAGACCACTGTAGTATGTGTTGCCCGGGCAACAGAGGCTAATGTCATGATGCTAATGCTTCAGTGAAATAGTAGACTACCGTTTCCAAAAGTAGATGTGGGCCTACTTCCTTAATAATATCAGCTAATATTGTACATTACATTTCATAATTGTGTTTCACATCACAAAGTAAAATGAGTAAATAGTTATCACCCTGGCCTCTTTGCTTGTGGCGTTCCTGCAGCTGCCTTGCAGTAAAGCTATAGTTAGCCTAGCTATCCCCCAAGTTAACAGATGTGAAATGAATGTTCTGCTACAGGTAGTCACGCGTGTTTTCGTGACGTTAGTGACGTAGTGACGTTAGTAACATCAGTGACTGTGGCTAGCAAATTAGCCACCGTTAGCTTCACTTTTCACCACAAAAACGCAATTTCTACTTAAACCATGCAACGGAACGTAAATTAAAATACAACCAACGCAATCGCTACCAAGACGAACCTTTTGACACCGCCGTTGTGTATGTAGTCCAAATATTGACTGATCCTTAGGGGGGCGAAAATAAATAATAAATAAATAAATATATATGTGAGAGAACAAAGGTTGTGCCCTTGCCGAAGGCAAAGCACACCCAATTATTGTCTATATCACCTACTTTTGATATCAAAGGGTTATATTTAGCCTGCCAGTTCTGTTGTTCTCTGGTTCTCAGTTTCAGCCACTGATCTTAGATCACGTTACAACATTATAAGTCTCACTGTGCTTCCATCATGGAAAGCTTTGCTGTGTGTAACCAAGCGTGTTTTACACACACATGACGTTCCTTGCCTCTGAACGGAGGCTTGCCCAACTTCCTCTGTGTTCAAATGACGGTTGTGAAATCTGTGACAACACTGAGTGATGCTAGCCATCGTGGTGGGGAGGGGGTCCGAGGGGTGTGAAGGCAGGCAGGATGGTGTGTGTCTTGTGAGGGTGTGAGCATGTGTGTGTGTGCAAACGTGTGTGTGTGAGCATGTATTTCCCAACAGATGTGTGTCTGCACGCACGTGTGTGTGAGCATGTTTGTGTGAGCATGTATTTCCCAACAGATGTGTGTCTGCACGCACATGTGTGTGTGAGCATGTTTGTGTGAGCATGTATTTCCCAACAGATGTGTGTCTGCACGCACATGTGTGTGTGAGCATGTGTGTGTGAGCATGTTTGTGTGTGTGTGTTCCCACTGGTGTGTAGGTGTGCTTGTGTGTGCACCGACAGATACATGTGTGTTTGTGTGTGTGCTTGTGAGCATGTATGTGTTTGTGTGTACGGAGAGATGTGTGTGTTCCTGCAGGTTTGTGTGTGTGTACAGACAGGTGTGTGTATGTTCCTGCAGGTGTGTCTGTGTAAGGACAGATGTGTGTACGTTCCTGCAGGTGTGTGTGGGTTCCTGCAGGTGTGTGTATGTAAGGACAGATGTGTGTACGTTCCTGCAGGTGTGTGTGGGTTCCTGCAGGTGTGTGTATGTAAGGACAGATGTGTGTACGTTCCTGCAGGTGTGTGTGGGTTACTGCAGGTGTGTGTCGACAGATGTGAGTGTGTTCCAGCAGGTGTGTGTGTGTGTACAGGTGTGTGTGGGGCTACTGTGTGCAACAACAGATGTGAGTGTGTTCCAGCAGGTGTGTGCACAGGTGTGTGTGGGTTCCTGCAGGTGTGTGCATACCTGAGATGGTGACCAGGACGTTCAGGCCCTCCAGGACGTCCATCTGCTGGAAGCGTCGTCGACTGATGAGAGGGTAGACCTTCCCCTGACCACTACGGTCCAGCAGCATCAGACCGCTCTCCGTCCCCACTAGCAGGTTCACTCCTGGGGGACACACAGTCACGGTCACCCCACGGTCAAGCCAACATTCAGAGAGAACCAGATCGACAACACACACTGGAGCTTAATGAGATCATGCGGACAATGGCTGCCTGCAACAGCATCTCAAACACTGTGTTGTTTTCTATTCATAACATTATTATCTTCATCTGTTAATGGTTTATTCTCTACCTCTCTTTGATTTTTCTGTCTCTATATTCGAGTAACGTACTACACCAGATATTACAGTCCCTCACTGCCACACACTGGCCACAACTGGCATAACAGGATGATACACGACAACTATGGTATAGAGCAGGGGTCGGCAAGTAACTTGGGCCGCGGGCCAGTATTTTTCCTCGCCACAAGATGACGGGCCAGAGTCTGGGTTACTGCCTATTTAGACGCTGCGATAGGTGCCCTTGCGATACGTGCACTCGCAACAACTAGGCCTATTAACCATGTGAATGAGCCCATTGGTGGTCTGTTTGAATAATTTCATTATTTTAACGAACTCTCTCTATCAACATGGTCGTCACTGTCATCCCAACGTGGTGGGTCGTCATCGTTGGTGCACATAAAAACTGTCTCATCCAGTGAGAATAGGATTACTAGGACCTAGCGAAGGTTTTGATGTGAGGTGAAATCGGAACTTCACATTAATGCGAGCGCGCATATCGCGCGAGCGAAAGGTTTTGCATTAATTTCGGTGCAAAATAGTTTTTAAGCTTTATGTAGCCTAACCTAAATAAACATTACGTTGGACTCATATTCTTATATTTTCCGGAAATTACAACCCAAATGTTTACCTGAAAGATTCAGGGCTTTTAAGAAAACATATTTTTCCCACCCTTGCAAGAACCTATAGATTTATGAAGTGACAGATCTTTATTTTTTTACCTGGCTTTTTCAGTTCCACCTGGGATCTTTTTCCCTTCCATTTTATTCTTTTCGCATCAGCTTAATCTAGCTAACTCCCTCCACAACAATAAATGATGGTTTAGGGTTGTCTTCATAGCAACAACTTGGTACACATACTTAAGAGAGCATGCGCGACAACTGAAAACAGCACTTTTTAATGCACGGTCAGATCATGCGCTTAATTAGATTAAAACCTAATGTAGCATATTAGCTTACTTATCAGTCACACAGTAACTTAACAAACTTAAGACATATCCTTTTATTCGGTGTGTGAAAAAACTAAGAGAAAGCAGGCGATCTTCTGGCCTAATTTATAAGCGGGCAGAGCGGCCCACCGTGAATTCTCCCTATTCTCCCGATGGCCACTCCGGGCCTGAAAACTATTAATTTCACAAGCAATATTTTGGGGGGTGCTATCGGGGTGCTTTGGATCATATGTCTATGGTAGCGATGACATAGCGAGAAAATACTTCAGAAAAGTCAATGACACCATACCCAGTTTCCGGTTTCAAAATAAAAGTCGACGGGGAAAAAAACGATACAAAAAATATATAAGCGGAAATATTTTGACGGGCCAAATAAAATCGCTGGCGGGCCACAATTGGCCCGCGGGCCGCCTGTTGCCGACCCCTGGTATAGAGGTAGACAATAGGGAGCTTCTGTAATTATAAAAGGAGAAAATAACTATAAAATGTCAAACATATACAAGCTAACCCTAAACAACATTCCAAACATGACTGAATTGAATTGGATGATTAATAAAAAAAAAAAGCAATTATAAGCTGTAGACGTCAGACTCCCTCACCCCAGAGAGCGGCACACAGGATCTCAGAGTTAAACCTCTTCTTGTACTTGCGGATCTCGGGCGTGTCGCTCTGAGGGCGCGTGTTGACCGGGTTCACGTTGACCACGGAGCCCTTACGAGATGCGTCTGCCCTCAGAGCCTCCGCCAGCCGAGCGTCGTTCCCGTAGCCTGTGGGGGGGGGCAAAGGTCACAGGTGAGGGGTGACATCAGGTCAGGTCGACACTGGAACTCCACATCAAGCCAACTCGTTTGACTGACTTTGCTTTGATTGTTTCCTTTCTTTTCGGCAACATTACATCCCTCATCCCTCTCTCACTGTATCTCTCTACTAGTCTCTCTACTTGTCTCTTTACTAGTCTCTTTACTAGTGTCTCTTACCGCATCCTCTGTAAGCTCTCTTTCCTGACTGTTTTCAACCACATGTTCTTTCTCTCCCTCTCTTTCCTCTCCCTGTCTGTCGTTACCGTGGAGCTCTGACAGTAGTACTTGGGTTGTGGAGGACGACGGGTCCTCCACGGGGACGTCTGTGTGGCGGGAGGGACTTACCCACGTTGTTGAGGGCGCTGCCGGTGGAGGGAGACACCTGCAGGAGGCGAGGGTCGATGAAGGGGGTGAAGGAAGAGGACGACTTGTGTTTCTGCATGGTGTTGCTGGCCGACTGGCTCTGCAACGGCAGGTAGACAGAACCCATGTTGGAAGGAGACAACCAAACATTCAGTACCGTTCTGTAATGGTACCGAGGGAACTTTTAAACCTTGACTACAAAATCCACTAAGAAACTACAGATACCAACATTCAATGTGCATGTCAAACACAGGAAGGAACTGAGGTAGAAATGTAAGGCATGCAGACAAAACGGCATTTCGATGAAGGGAAAAATATATACGAATACAAGGAAATACGCAAAAATAAATGATGGAGGAGAGTCGAACAGGCAAAACAAGATTTGTGGGGCGGGAGGGATGGAAGGTTTCCGGAAAATGCGGAAAAAATAAATCACAAGTAATGTACTTTCCTGGTAAAAAATATTTGCAGACTCTTCAAACTCACTCCACTATGATCCTAAGCACATCTTTTATGAGCTGGTTTCCAGGGGGCGTGTCTCTAAGTCATACGATGGCGGAGCGCAACAACGGCGAAAGAGTATGTTAGACATTTGCAGTCTGGATGGGGGGTAGGTGTGGTGGGGGGAGGTAAGGCTGGGTCTCAAAGGTCAACATGACCAGTTACATTCACCTGGGCCCACACAAACACACCTCTAGAGTTTGGCAAAACAGTATTTTCTAAATAAATAAATACATAAATCTTCTCTTTGTAACAGCAGCTTTGAATCTTAACAGATCTAATCAGTCTGAGATAAAAATTGGCACCGGTGAGAAACCCTTTCAAAAATAAAGTTGACGCCAAAACAATCAAACAAATAGCCTTTACTGGCATGACCATCGTGACAGGTCTGGTAGTAGAGCACAGAGAGAGGAGGGAAGGGCCTGGTAGTAGAGCACAGAGAGAGGGGGGACAGGCCTGGTAGTAGAGCACTGAGAGAGGGGGGACAGGCCTGGTAGTACAGCACAGAGAGAGGGGGGACAGGCCTGGTAGTAGAGCACAGAGAGAGGGGGGACAGGCCTGGTAGTAGAGCACAGAGAGAGGGGGGACAGGCCTGGTAGTAGAGCACAGAGAGAGGGGGGGCAGGCCTGGTAGTAGAACAAAGAGAGAGGGGGGACAGGCCTGGTAGTAGAACAAAGAGAGAGGGGGGACAGGCCTGGTAGTAGAGCAGAGAGAGAGGGGGGACAGGCCTGGTAGTAGAGCACAGAGAGAGGGGGGACAGCAGCCAGAGACAGCGGAGGGAAAGCGAGAGAGGCTGTCCCTGGGGGACACAGCAGAGGGCGCTGTTACCAACACCCAGTCCCAGGGCTGAACAGGAAGCTAGCCTTCTCAGTCACAACTTCATTTCAAAGCCTAATGTCACCATTAAAGGAACAGTTCACTCAAATGATTTGTTTATTGAGACAAGGATGTGTCAACTACAGACATATGGACCACACCACTGTTAATATCAACCTGCCAATACAGCTTACCGACATTTGAGTGGACTCTTTCTTTCATGGTTGAGCCAAAAGCTGACCGTAGTTCAGTGTTTCAAGAGAGGTGGGGCAAAGATGCCCATGCTGCCCTCAGCCTTAGGTTTGAGGGCTAGTGTCTGCTTCAGAGTGTCTGGTTCAGAGAGTGTGTGTGTGTGTGTGTGTGAGGGCGTGGGACGTAGGGGCGAGGGGGTGGGACGTACCTCCATGAGCAGGGTGAGCTTGTCCAGGGGGCTCTGGGGGGACATGGAGGAGGGGCTGGCCAGGCTGGAGCAGGAGGGGGAGGTGGAGGCGGAGGATGACGGGGAGGGGGAGGGGTGATGGCTCTGCTGGATCAGGTCCGGTAGCAGGTGGATGCGACCGGCAAAGCCGTTCCGTTCCGGAGTGTGGTGGTGGGAGTGGGGGCCGGTGGGGGGGTGGTGGTGGTGGTGGTGGTGGGGGGCACCAGGGGTGTGGTGGTTCACTAGCCCCAGGCTGGGGACAAAGCCAGGGTTGGGGGGGCCCCCTGGGGCCCCAGGGCTGCTGTGGATGGGGCCAGGGATGGGGACCTGGTGCTTTTTGTTGTCACCTGCACTCTGGAAGTAAGAAGAGCAGCACACTGTGGGTCTGGAGGTGCACTCAGAGGCTGATTAGAGAGGCCACCGCCTGGAGGGAAGCTAGCAACTGGAATCGAGATCTGTCTCTTTAACTTAACCTGACTAGTAATACACGGCTAATGTGGAAAACACACTACTAAACCGTCTTCATAGGGTCTATTGTGTTAAGAATTATTTGAATGTTTTACTTGATTCAAACTGTAGGATTGGATCCATTATATAACATGATTCTGTCAAAACATTTCTTTATCGTTGATATAGGATATTGATAGTGGATCTATTTTGATTTACTAACTTCCTGTCTGAGGCTACTCGATTTTATGACTTCCTTTCTGTCACCCTCTCCTATCTGACCTAGATCTGGATCCACCTTCACCAGCAACACAAATTCAAAACAAAGAAACAACCAAACAAGACCAACATGATACCAAACAAGCACAGTGGCAAAACAAGAGGGAGTGAATGAGAGACTCATGATGCAGTGATCGAGGAAATGTGGATGTCGACTCCAATACCGGACTTGCCCGACCACCCCTCTTCCCTTGGTTGTCATGGTTACCTGTCGGACGATCAGTGTGCCGTCTTTGCAGGGCTTGCTGGAGGCGTCGCTCTCCCCCTCGTCGTGAACGATCATGGTCTTCACTGACTCTGTCTCTCCATTACTCAGCCTGGAGGAGCTGGGGGAAGATGGAGACACGAGAGAGGGGGAGAGAGTGAGAGAGGAGAATCTAATTTTATTTACATGATGGAAAAAAAACATTGTGGATATGTTGTATGTGTTAGTACTTATTTAGGAGTATTCTTTCCAGTACATATACCGTTATTATATACGGTAGATCTATCTAATCAAACCTTGAAGTAAATTGATATACTAAAACCTGTGCAGGATTATCTGAGGTTCACTGAGGGTGTGAGGGTCAGAGGTTAGAGAAAGGTCATAGGTCAGTTCCTACGTACACAGCACGGGAGTCCTCCGGCCCAGAGGTGGACTCCTCCCCTCCCTCCTGGTCCACCTCTTCATCATCGTCTTCATCGGTAGTCCCAGACTCCTCGCTGGAGGAGGAGTAGTCTGTCACCTTGTGGGGGGGACGCACATCCTCCACTGCACGCAGCTCCTTGGCCAGGGCTGTCAGGTCCTGGAGGGGGGTCAAAGGTCAGGGGTCAAACTCAGTGTCAAAAATGTCAGCCATTCTTTCCCAAGATTGGACTTGCAGTCGAGCCACTTGCGAGGGGAGAAATGCAGAATACAGGAAGCAGGTAGCTGCTAGGAAGGAAGTGAGGTCACACAGGTGCACCAGCCAATGAGAAGCCGGCCAGTGAGTAGCAAAGCCAATAGATGAGGAGAGAGAGAAGGGATGATGGGTGTGGCACATCGCTGCCAGAGTGCCCAGAGCTGCAGTGAAGAGCCAGGTTAATGCTACTGAGTAACAGAGAAGGATAGAAGCTGACATTATGAATGTGTGACAGGAAAACCATTAAAGAGACTTTAGAAATATGAAGAAGTGAAACATTAGGGTTAAAGAAAAGCGTGAGTTGAAGATGGCCACGCTGGCCAATCAAGAGAGAGCAAGCCATTAGTACAGAAACCCTTCAGCCAATGAGATCCGTGGATAGAAACACGTCACTGCACACAGGCTTACCACATCTCCCTATAGGGGTTCACATGAGAGGGTCACATGACATCACCCCATGGCGTCAATCCACACATACACACACACACACACCCAGAGAAGATAAAGATAAGAGTCAAAAAACGAACCCCATGAAACCCATTTTTTAGAGAGCATTGGCAAGTGCACTTTACTACAGGACTTAGTGTGCTACTGTGCTATGCTAGCTAGCGCACTAGCTAGGTCACGGGGATGACACGCGCCAAACTCTCACCGCCGGTCGGTTAGGCCTGACCAAGTCCTTCCTCTCCTCTGGCTTTTTCCCAGCATGCTCTGGGCGCTGGAGGGCCGAGCCCTCTGACTTTGAGGAAGCTGAGAGGGGATGACAGGGTACAACATTTAGAGCCATAGAACCAGCTGCTGTTAGCCAGGCTAGAGCCTAGCAGGAAACATGTCAGGTGTTGATAACTAGCTGGTGGTAGCCTGGATAGGAGCAAGCACAAAGCCCTCCTGTACTGATATGCAGTCAGTATGTGGGATGTGACACTGTTAAATATAGGCTCTTGTAAACCTGTCTTGTTATGGGAAGAGAGTTAGGTGTGAATGTATGGGCGGTAAATATATGAGGTGAGAATAACTACCGCTATGCCAGCTCAGTAGAGAGACTAGGCTCGCTGTGAACGTAGTTTTTCAAACAGCGGGTTGTGTGTGCTGTGAGTGTATGTATTTGTGCATGCATTTGGGCTTGATCAGTCATCCAGTGCTCAGTGCAAGTGTGTGGATCATCTGTGGAGCCTGTGTCTACGTGTGCGACGCTCTCGGCAGGGCTTGCGTTGGGGTGAGTGCTCTGGAGACTCACAGCGGGCCCTGAACCTCTCTCCTGAGCCCGTGTGAGAGCCAGGCTGGGAGCTGGAGGCGCTGGAGCTGGAGGAACTGGAGCCCCCACTACCGCTGGTGCTGGTGCTGCCCGGCCCGGCCCGTGGGGTCAGCTTCTCCACCCTCTCCCACAGCAGACGGGGCTCTGCAGCACTGGGGGGGGGGAGGAGGGAGGGAGAGAGGGAGGGAGGGAGGGGAGGGAAGAGGGGGCAAGGTAGGGAAGGGGAGAGGAAAATGGGAGGGATGAGGGAGAGGAGGTGGGTGGTGGTCGGAGAGGTAGGGGGAGAGGAGGGGTAGAGGAGGTGGCAGGTGAGGAAGGGAAGAGGGGGAGAAGAGGGGGGAGAGAGGGAGGTGCAAAACAAAGTAATAGTTAGGAGACGGCGCTCGGTGTGAAGGGTTAGACAGATAGGGCAGAGGAAGAGATGGAGAGAGATAGCGGGGGGAAGATAGAGACAACGAATGAGAGAGCATTGTGATGCAGAGTGTTTTACATTCAGGGCACTGGTGAACACCTAGAGGGTGAAGGAGAGACGGAGATGAAAGAGGAGGGATGGAGGAGAAAGCGGGCGAACAAAACGAGAGTTCGAAACAGAGAGGGGGTGGGCGTCTGTAAATGTGTTGTTTGCGTGTGTGTAAATGTGTGTATGTTTGTGAGTGAGATACAGAGATGTACAGGTACCTGCTAGCGTTCCGTTGCCCAGGCTGGTTGCTAGGCATGGCGTTGCCTTGGTGAGGGGAGTCTCTACGCGTCAACACTGGAGACCTTGAGGTGGTCCTCACCGGAACCTTCCACAGAGACATGGCGCTCATACACACACTCTCTCGGAGCGTGTGCGTGTATGATAGCGATACGAACACAACCTAAAACCTGCAAGCCCTAACGCAGTCCCCACAACATCCAAACATCCTGACGTTCCTTTGACACACTACTTTAGTGTCGCTGCTGTGATGATGGTTCCACATAACAGAAAGGGGGGAAAACACAATATTGACGTTCTCAACCCGTGACCATGACACCAGACCACTTCTCACACAGTGGCAGAAAGACATGGGGTTAGGGTCATTCGTTTTCCATTGAATGGCTGACACAAAGTTAGATGTGTAGAACATGGTTTCAGGCCTGCAGAGTCCATGCAAGTGCAGTGTCTGCCCTGTAACTGCGCTGACTGTAGGCTGTGTGTTGTGGTGTGTGTGTGAGTCCTGGGGGATGGTTGGGGCAGCATTCAAGAGCGTAGCAGTGCAGCTAAAAACACATGCAGTCCCTCCATACACGGACAACATAATGACGGGAATGTAGGCACCAACAAAGACCACCGCCAGGCGAGGTGAATGACGTCCATTACATGGCCATTCACAAGAGACTAATGACTATGGAGACTTGTCGGTATACAGAATGTGTCAAGTAATAGACTGATGGGATAGGGATTTTCATTCTGCTGACAAACCCTCGGACAACGGGTGGGTTGTTCAATAGTTCTATCTTCTATTCCAACATCTCTCTCTGCCTGACCTTCTAAGAGCTCCCTCAACATTTCTGAGACATACTGGGTAGAGAAAAATAACTTTAGGCCAGTCGCTTTAATCGCCTGACTCCTTTAATACTAACCCAGATATACATTAAGGGATCTTCATTACTGAAGTATATTTCAAAGGAAACATCAGCTTTGGCCTGTTTGTATATGATCATCACTGGAGGGAGCAAGGGTTTGGGAGTCGCTGGTAATGGAAAGACATCTACCTATTCGGACTCAGTTATACGTTGTTCAGGGCTGGCCAACCCTGGCCCTCGAGAACTGCTGTCCTGCAGGCCACCTCAAGGCTCCAATCAGTTAGAACTCCCCTGACTCAGCCAGTCAACCAACTAGTCATTAGAATCAGGTGTGTTTTAACTGGCGGGTTGGAGCGTGACACTGTGGCTCTCAAGGAGCAGGGTTGGGCAGCTCTGCTCTAACCTCACTACGAAGCTACGTCAGGGCGGAGCCTGTCCTTACCCTGGGCGGGGCCTCGTCTGAGGGGGCCGGCTCATGCGGCGTGGCCCTAGGCTGAGGGTGTGGCTGCGGGTCAGTGCGTGCGGGTGATGAGGATGACGGGGAAGATGACTGCGGTGGTTGTGCGAGGCGGTGGTGATGGTAAGAGTCCTGGGGGCGGAGGTGGAGGTGTGCAAAGCTAGGAGCGACGGGCTCGCTGAAGGACGGCGAGCGCAACACGGCGGCGGGAGGGGCGGCGTTGCTCTTTAGCGCCGCCCGCTGGGACCATTGGACCTTCCGAAGACAGAGAGCACATGGGGGGGTCATTCGGGGGACAGAGGACAGAGAGGGAGATAAAGGGGTGGCGGGAAGGAGAGAGAGACAGACAGAGAGACAGACAGAGAGAGAGACAGACAGAGAGACAGACAGAGAGAGAGAGAGAGAGAGAGAGAGAGAGAGAGAGAGAGGGAGGGAGGGAGGGATGGAGGGAGCAAACACTGTGAGAAAACAAGACGGCAAACACAAGCAGTGACAGGACACTGAAGGATCAGGGAGCCTCGAAAGAGGGCGGAGCTGTCAATATGGTAGCCAATGGAAACTCTTTGGGGTTGACCTCTGAGCTTTCTCATTGGTTCACAGGGTAAAGACCATATTGTATTTTGGCTCCACCCAGTCTGAGGCTCCAAGACCTTCGTCATCTGTGGTGTTGTGAATGTGAATGAATTAAAACAAGGCATGTGTTTACATCAGGCTAGCATGCATGAAGACCATTCACATAACCACATACATGCACACATTCAACGACTCCCTGGGGAAATGGAAGAAATTCACCTGTGCTGTTTCTAACCATGCCCTAACACGACTTTAGCCTGACACTGAACTTGTCTCTAATTCCTACCAAATCCGTCAGCAAATACCCTTAAGCCAACCCAGAAAGATTTATTCTGATACAAATTAGTATAGAACGTAAGGAGTCTATGTCAACAAGCATCCCGTTTGCACAACTGGCTAATCTTTTCTTCTTTTTTGTTTTTACATTTTGGCATCAGTGAACAATGCGCCAATGAGCCACAGTGCGTCATCCAGACTGAATTCTGACCAGTTTCATTAAATCACCATGACATATTCCAAACGTATTGTCTTCAGTGCTGAACTGAGATTACTCATGCTTGCTTTAGTCACACACTCTGAAACGATGAGTAATTCACACTCTGAGTCACTGGAGAAACTTGAATATGCGTGTGGTTACCACACAGTCACGACGTAGCTACCTTCACAAGGTTACCTCCACTATCTCAACCAACAAGCACAGGTCAAACACACACCTACACACACGCCTACACACACACACCCAAACACACTCACACACCAACATAGTGTGGGCAACGTTGGGCAAGGATTTACATTCTAAAAGGCAGTCTGTGACACAACCTGGAGGCACCTAGTGAGGGATTTGAAGAAATGTCATTAACAGGGGGTGGAGTTGTGGTCGCAATTTCTCCATCAACATTTTGCAGGACAGCAGCTAGAACATACAGCGGCAGGAGCAATCAACAACTTTAGATGAGATAGTTAACAAAACAATGACCTGCATAAAGACAGAAGGAGAGACGGAATGACAGAGTGGAAGAGGCACAGATCGCTGGAAGTCAGCTGGAAGCCTGTCAGGAACAGGAAGTTGAGCAGGAAGCCTAAAGGGACGAAGCGATGGGCAGCAAGGGACGTCCTGGTCGCTATAGTTACCTGTGGCTCCATGGGCCGGTGCATGGCTGGAGCCTCAGAGGGGTTCCCGTTTGAGAAGGACTCAGAGGAGCGAGGGGGAACCGGGGGCTGCTGCTTGGGCAGGGCAGCCTGTGGGGAACCCTGGATGTTCTTGCGATACCTCTCGTCGGCCTGGAGACGACACACACAAACTGGTTCATATGGCTTGTAGAGACTTTCGTTTTTTAATGTTTTGTGTTCATTTTGTGTGTTTGCATGGTCATGGTTCACGGGGACAGTAATGGGGTGAGTAGACCCATCGTTGCCATGTTAGTTTCACCCACACAGCAGAGGCATGTCCAGCAGTACACACACACCAGCAGGCAGTGTAAATTAATCAGACACATTATCAATGATCCCCAACTACTGAAGCTCCAGGACTATGACATAATGGTAGGTTGCTTCAGATTTTCAGAAGTTTTGTGCAAACACAGGAGGTGAGTTTACGCGTTCTCCCTATTTTTAAGACATTGGTGAATTACTCGTTAAAGGACATCATTGGCTAGCAATGCTTGAGCGATTTTTAATTTTTTATGACTGAACACAATAAAAATTTTAAAATGAAAATACTTGAAGCTAAACAAACCCTTCTGGAGAAAGTAACGCGGAGAATGTTTTCCCGAGTGTCTCAATTATACCAACACTGCACCAACCATGTCTCCACAGTCTGGATATAAGCAGGGCGATCTGACAGAAACAGTCAATACAACCATCTCTGCTCAGAATGGCACCTGAGGCATGTGACACAGAGAGGGTATAATAACAGACTTTATAATACCCTCCTACTTATTATAAACCATTGTCATTTGTCCAACGTGATAGTCAAGTGCACTTGTTGAACGGATTTCCATACGTAGATCTATATCACCTAGAAGAAATGTAACAGCCTGTTTTTGTCGGAACCAACTGCTCGCAGTCCTCGTAAAAAAACAAATAACTATTCCTCATCTTCTGCCTACGGCCATCTCTTCCCCCTCTCTCTCTCCCGCCGTCCATCTCCTCTCTCTCCCTTCATTCCCTATATTTGACTCCTCTCCCTCTCTCCATCAGTGCATCTCCTCTCCTCATCTCCGTCCCTCCCTGGGTCTGTCCTGTCTCCCTCCAGGTGATAATGAGCCCAGTAGGACAACAGTTGGGGAACACAGGAACTCACAGTAGCCTAATGAGCCAGCTCTTTATCTGACGAGGTCATTAGCACTGAGGGGGGGGGGGGGGGGGGGAATGGGAGACAACGAGTAGGCTAATTACAACAGCAGAGGTGCCCTCGCAAGGACAGTAGCCCACATTAAGCTCTCCCCTTGGAAGAATTGTATTTGAGGATAAACAACATCGCCTTTACGACAACACTATTAAATGACATTCAGAAGAGTTGTGTAAGACGAGGGTGATAGCTGGCATCTTTGGTATGATTTAGCTTGGCTTCTGGATTGATGTGGACAGGAGTGAGCAAAGCTGCACTGTGACAGCATTAATGAGAAAGAGAAGGAAATATCAATAAAATCATTCACTATATGAACCAATAAAGTGATTATGTTAAGACTATATATTAGCACATAACCCTTTATAACAGGATCATAAATAGACGCCAGACAAATAGTTGTTAGCCAATAAACACTCGGTTAACAACATTGAGATGTTGCTAACTGCTGTCATGCAGCTGTCACAAAGTATCTGAGACCATGACAAACATTTACAAAGTCCTCAGTGTAATTGAATCAAAACCTTCAATTCGTGTTTAATCCAGAGGATTTTAGAAGGTGGAAAGGTGGTACTGACAATGAAGCGCTTAAGTTCTTGAACACAATGTTATTGTGGGAATTTATGAGTGGGCAGTTTTATGTTCCCATGATGCTGTGTGTGTTTCCAACAGAGGTCTCCATTACCCAGAAAAAAACCTTCACTAGCCATTAGCATCAGATTACAGAAGAAGGACGATTGTAAATGGTATGAATGATGGTCGGTAAGACTTGCTAGCCTCAAAGTTCTATGTGAATAGGTCCAATGATGTCGAACTAGCACTAGCTCGTAGATGTCTCTCCAGAAGAATAGATGTCTCTCTATCAATGGTAGGGCTGCCCATTCCTGCTCTTGGAGATGCCTATCAGCAGGTTTCTCGCTTCCTACACAGTTAAAACGAACCTGATTTAACTTATCACCCAGTTATGTATTAGAATCAAGTGTGCTATATTAGGGGTGGAGCTAAACTACCGGATAACAGCTTTCCAGAGAGAAGGTTAAGCAGTCCTGATTTAGGGTGTAAATGTGTCTTAGACAGCAGAAAGACCACCACCGCCCACAGCCCCACATCAGCCACACCCACCCACAGAGGCCACGCCTCCGGCAGCAGAGTCAGTGAACAGGCAGCATTCCGTAAGAGGCGGAGCAACAAGCTGGAGGGTTCACCTCTCTGATTGGCTCATAGTCTGGGGCAGGTCGTTGAGGTCCATGGGTGTGCGACACGGCACCTTTGGCCTGCTCCAAGCTCCTCAGCCACTCCAAGTCCACGACATGTGAAGACCTAGTCTTCTCCGGATCTAGGTTCTGCAGAGATCTAGCTCTTTCCGGGGTCATTATCGGTGGGGCCTTGCTCTTATCCGACCCAAGGCCGAGTTGGGACCTGGTCCTATCCACATCTCGGTTCTGCGGGCACCGAGTGGACCCTAGGCCTGGATCTTGAGGGGACTCCCCACTGTGTTGCTTTGTAGCTGGGGTCTTCTCTGGAGGCTGGTGGAGGGCTAGCAGATAGGTCTGCTCCAGCTGCAGCTGCCTCTGCAGCTTCTGGGCCTGACGCTGTTCCTCCAGCTCCCGCCATTTGCACTCCTGGGCGGAGTGGGGGCAGCGGCGCAACAGATGGAACCATGCGACATGTGACCTCTCAGAGATGCAGTGCTTTCATAGTGCTTTATATTTTGAATTGACACAGAAATTCTACTGATCATTCTAATTAGGCACACTGGCAGAATATCTGGGTAACGTTATGATAAATCCGACCGAGGTTCAACTCTGAGACTGAACAATACTGGCTTTTATCGTAGAAGCTGAACGTCAAGGAATTGAATCAAATTAGTGTTGCTGAGAACAGACACAGTGTGAGAAAGAATGACAACAAGGACGAGCAGCTTGTGAAGCCAGGAGGCAGGGATGTGACTGGTCACATCCTCACATAAGCTAATGCCCTCTGACCTCTAAAGGAGCAGAAACCTTTAGTCATTTGAACACAGTCACCGGAACCCTCAGTACAGACCATCTCAACAGAATGTGCAACATTACGGAAAAACAAGGGAAACCCATGTCTTCCTGTACGGCGTTTCCTGGTGACATCATCACCTGGGGACTGTAAACATCGTAACTTTCCCAGCTAGGCACAAACAATGGCTGAAACCATAACCTCAATGACTGCTCCCTTGGAACAGATCTAGATTATGGCGTAGACTAAATCCAAGATCACGTCTCATAGATAAGCTAATAGAAGACTATCCATTCGACACATATCTAACTACACATCAACTGACCGACGCAGTTTGAAAGCGCTGGACTGAGAGGAAAGCTAAGGATGGACGGAGAGGAGGACGGAGAGAGAGGTCCTCACCAGTAGCATGGCCTGCTCATGGAGAAGCTGCTGCTGCAGGATCTCCAGGTGCCTCTGCTCCTCTTCCAGCTGACGACGGATGTACTCCTGTCAATCAAAATACACAACCAATCAACGGTGAGCGGGTGGAAGAGGATGAGGCACCATGACGGCCAGGTCACTGAGGCATAGTTTAGAGGTATCAAACAATGTTTTTAAAAACACTTGTTTCTTTGTTCCAGTTTCCAGTTGGGTACTTGGGCCATCGCTTCACGATAACAGAGCACACCAATTGCCAATTCTCTTCAAAATCCTGAAACCAAAGCCTCTCCAAGAGGAGAGATACCGACTGACCACTAAAGTGACACCGAATGTGAATCTGTCTGTGTGGAGAGACCAGTATGGTTCAGCGGGGTCATAGTACAGATGGTTCACAACCACGGCATCCAACCCTCTCTCACCTGCTCGCGGTCAGCCCTCCTCTTCTCATCCTCCGCCCTCCTGCGTTCCTCCTCTTCTTTGCGCCGGCGCTCCATCTCCTCCAGGCGCCTCTTCTCCTCCTGCTCCCGACGGCGCTGCTCGCGCTCCTGCTGCCTCCTCATCTCCCGCTCGCGCCGCTGTTGCTGTGGGCGGCCACACGGGGTGCCAGAGAGCAGGTGTCAGGAGCGGCCTCAGGATCACAAACTTGCTAATCTAGGCTAGGCTACTTATTTTTTTCACCGCCAGTATATTTTAAGTTTATCTGGAAGACGTGCTTCTTGCACCACTGGTACAGCTTCTTCGCTTCCTCCTCAAAACTGGCAGGGAAAAACATGCTAAGCTGAGCTAGGCTAGCTACCTTGTTGACATGGTTGTAAATATGCTCAGCTAGGCTAGACTTGGTTTGGCTGGCTATCTTGTCTGCCTGAATAAAGATGCTTGGTCAGGCTGGTTTAATAATTCCTGATAACATACTGAACTTTCTTCGATTATTGGAACTGCACATGTGCACAAAACCATCTGATGAGCAGGACAGTGTGTACCCCCCTCCAGCACCACTGAGGTGTCAACATTTCATGTGAGGTTTCACAATTAAATTATTTAATCCAAGTTTAAATCTGAGGAGGCAACATGAACAAATCAGACAGATTAAAGCCTGCGATGGCCTTTTAGGCGTACAGTTGAAGCTTCGGTGCTGGAGTGCTGGAGGCATCATGCAGTATCTTGTCTACATAATCTCTGAAGCAGAAAAGGGGTGATATCTCCAACAGGAGCTCACATGCACTGTGGTATTTCAACCAAATAGCCCTTGGTGAACTAACCTGAGAAGTTCACCTAAGCCTGTATGATTGATGACTGGGCTGTCATGCTTAGGAGGGAATGTTATGTTGGGAAAGGTCAGCGATTGTGTTTTGCAGATCAGACAGGTGCCGTTTGAGAAGTTGGCAAGCACAGTCATTAAAGGCAGGATATCTAATGTGTTTAAAAAGCACTTTTTGTCATATTTGCAGAAATAAACTTCATATCTTGATAGCAACCAATACATCTAAAGGTTTGATGGTAACATGAAATCAATCCGACACCTGTGGGCATTGCAGAACTGTAATAAACATGACAAATCATTAAGACCGTTCCGAGACTAATGATTGGACGGGCTACCTGTCTGTCTACCTACCTACCTGCACGCATTCTGCCTACTGCCCCTGCACTCAATGTGCGTTACTGTAGTTTTGTGGGAGTGGCTTTGAAGGGAGGGGGTGGGATATTTAGGTTTAAACCATGTCAAACAGCAACTAAAATAGCTAGCTTCGCAAAATGTGCCTAACCCAGCTTTAATACTTAGTAATGACAGGATATCTGTACATGGCTGAGGGGATGTGAACTCAAACTATGTGCACACAGACACACAAAAGTATCTAGCGCACACTAACAACCCTACACTGCAGAAATGCCCTGCATACAGATGGGTAATGGAACTGGAGTGTGCTGTTCTGCTCCATCCAGCCAACTTCAGCAAGGTAATGTGCCTGAGCCTGTGGCCCTGGCCTCCTTATATGGGCTCCCAGTTCTCCTCAGAGATAAGAGACCAATTAGAGAGCAGACAGGCCCCAGAGCAGCAGATAGGGCTGTGAACACATGATACTCTGCAGTACTAATGGCTACTGCCAATACACACAGAAGAACAGGGCAATAACAGAGAGTTTACCTACAGAACAGCATGCACATAAAATAATCAAGCCACAACAAACAAACAGACTTTAGGGTAAACATCTAGACACACACATGCACACGCACAAACTCACAACAGAAAGAAAACGACATTGCGTAATGTTTTCTCTGTTGTACGTTTGTGTGTGTGAGTCAGACCGGACCACACGCTCCTACCTCCTCCAGCCTCCTCCTCTGCTCCTTCTGCTGCTCGATGCGCTTCTGCCTCTCGGCCAACAGTTGGCGCTTGTACTCCTCCTGCTCCCTGAGCTGCTGCTCCTGCAGGAGCTGCTGGCGGCGCAGCGCCTCCGAGCGCTCCTTGTTCTCCTGCTGCAGGCGGATGAAGTCGCGGCGCAGGGTGGACTCACCTGGCACGTTCACGATGGAGCTGTCAGGAGCACAGGAGCTAGCACTTACTCTTTAGCTTGTAGCAAGCCTATTGGTAGGTTTGCTTGTTTGTGTTTGGGGCAGACCAGATCTGCTGTTAGCATGGAAGATGTTTAGAGTTAGTGGTAAAGATACATAGTTTGCCTGGCATGCTAGCTGGCAAATTAGCATTGTAGCAGATTTGTGGCAAGCCTGAGAAATATAAGCATGTAAGCTAATTTGTTAGCGTGTGAGCAAATTTGTGGAATAGCATCTAAGCTAGGTTGTGGTATAAATGCATGTTAGCGTGTAGTCTCGTCTGTGGTATAGACACATGTTAGCATGAAAGCTTGTTTGTGGTAAGGACCCACATTACCATGTTAGCTAGTTTGTGGTATAGACCCATCTTAGCATGTAAGATAGTTTGTGGTATAGACCCATGTTAGCATGTAAGTTAGTTTGTGGTAAAAACCCTTATTAGCATGTAAGCAATATTGCGGTATAAAGACATGCTAGCTTTAGCAGAGCTAACCAACGTACCTTGGCTCTCCCTCCTGCTCCTGAGCCTCTTCTTCCTCTTCCTCACTGCCACTGTACTCATATTCCGTCTCATCTACACAAGAAGAGGAAAAATATATGATAATTACATGCAAAAGAAAATGTCAGGACGATTCAGAAAATCGCACATAAATCTGCTAATAGGCTTTCTACATTCAATAAATACAAGTCAAACTAACATCTTACACATGATAACATTACCGGAGCAGAGAAACTATGGTAGGACCGAGGTTTTCTCTAACTTCACAGACTACAGCAGTGACGCCAACAGCCCACCCTTCCCAGGAGCTTACCTTTCTCGCCCCTCTTCTTGCGCGTGCGGTCAATGTGGTCCTTCAGCTGGATGCGGACCTGCCGCTCGTTGGGCTGGTCCCGGATGTACGGGTGCTTCAGAAGCTGCTCGGTCGGGGGCCGCTGGGTGTAGTTCTTCACCAGGCAGCCCTCGATGAAGCTGAAGAACTTCTTGGACCTGGAGGAGGGAGGGAGGGACAGAGAGGGAGGGAATGGAAAAAGATATGAAGAGATGAAGAGTAGGAGGAGACGGATGGATGAAACGAAGGAAGGAGGACAGTGAGAGGCAGGGATAAGGAGATAGGGGTGGGAAAGTGGAAGAGAGGAAATATTCGTAGGTTTCTTTTGAGATGGTTGGACAGTGCATCAGATAGTTGTGGGCAGAGCAGGAGCTTAGGACACCCACCATTTCTTGGACTTGAGTCGAGGAGGCGGGTTTCTGGGGATGAGGAAGAGCGCTCTCATTGGGTGCATGTCGCACAGCGCTGGAAGACAGGAGCAAACGCACACAGATCAAAACACAAAAAGTACAGATCGACCGAAGCAGGTATGGCATTCCAGTTGTGTGTACAGACGAGGGTGTTAGCTGTGGTTAGCTGTGGTAATCTGGAAAAAGGTAGTTTGACTTACGAGGAGCTCCTTCTGCCATCTCAATGGCTGTGATTCCACAAGACCACAAGTCACTCTGCAAGACAGACAACACAATGAGTATACGTGTGTATGTGTAGCGTGTGTGTGTAGCGTGCGTGTGTGTAGCGTGTGTTCTTACTCTGTAGTCGTAGGTAGCATCTGGGTTCTCGTCACAGGCAATGACCTCGGGGGCCATCCAATAGGGTGTGCCGATGAAGGTGTTCCTGCGGCCCACTGTCCGGTCCAGCTGGGCGCTCACACCAAAGTCCACTGGAGCACAGAGAACCAGTCAGGATCAATTACAAGCAGTTAAAAGCAGTCTATTGAAAGCAGAACCAGAGCACCAGTTTGAATGGGTCAGAACCAGTCTTTCGAAATAAGTAAGCTTAGAGAATTTCTATTTCAAGAATGCAAAGTAGGTTTATTCCATTGATCTTCTGCTGGGATCTTAAAGTTCTCTAACTTCAGCTTCTCCACTGTTCTTCACTGAACCGGGATACAGAACAGATAGGAGAGAGTCTCACCCAGCTTGACCTCTGCGTTCTCCGTCAGCAGCACATTCTGACCCTTGATGTCACGGTGGATCACGTGATGGGCATGCAGGTGAGCCAGGCCCTGAGGAAACACACAGAAACACCCATAAAACCACATGTCCCAGCATGCATCGGTCGAGCTTCTGGGTTGACCCGAATGGGAACTCACCCTCAGGATCTCTCGGGAGATGTAGGCGATCCAGTCCTCCTTTAGGGTGTTGCCCTTGGTGTTCTTCACCAGGTCTGTGATGGAGCCTGCACCACAGAACTCCATCACCAGCTGCAGAGACACAGGGAGATGTGGTAAATGCAAACACACACTACACCAGTGAGAATGTAGTCAGTCACACAGCTGTGTGGAGCTGAGAGACGGGGGGCCTGACTCCCTGGCCTCCCTTTCTTCTTCTCTCTCTTTCTCTCTCTAGGAAAAGCTACGATGGGAGGTTTTTGTTCTCTCCGAACTTACTGGAGATAAATCTCTCACTTTATCTGCGGCTCTGTACATAACTCTCTGTGTCTCGCTCTCCCCTTGTCTGTGTATGTCTATTTGTCTGTGTGTGTGTGTGTCTGTGTGTGTCTATTTGTCTCTCTGTGTGTGTCTATTTGTCTCTGTGTGTGTGTCTATTTGTCTGTGTGTGTGTCTGTGTGTGTCTATTTGTCTGTGTGTTTGTGTGTGTGTGTGTGTGTGTGTTGTGTCTCACCCAGAGCTGGTCGTCGTGTCCTGGAGGGCTCTTCTTGATGAAGGCCCCATAGTAGGTAGCTATGTTTCTGTGGTGTGAGTACTTCTTCAGCATGTTAATCTCCAGTTTAATCTCCTCCTCTTCATCCTGCAGAACACACAAACCACACACAAAGAATTACTACAGGAAGAGAACAAATTCCCATTGCCCTGGAGGGGAGGAAAAGTAATTCCGCGAGGTAACGGAGTGATTCGTAACAAATCACACATATCTCCCTTCCTCACTGTCCAAGTCAGACACACTATCACCGCCCAAAACCCACCGACAACTGCATATCCACACACTGAGACACATCCAGACGCACACAAACAATTTGAAGAGCATAATTTAGTTTCCAGTGTAATGGCGCTGTAACAATCCAACATGGCTGTTAACCACCCCTGGGTGTTTCTGTCGGCGGGGTAAGGAGGACAACGCAAACAACAACAATAAAGTCACCCTCCGCCACACACACCAGGAGAACTCCATTCGTTGAGTTTGTCAGTGGGTGCGAGCATTCAATCACTGCGTGTGAGCCTTCAGTGATTGCATTTGACATGTCTGTGAAGAGCGTGGCCATAAAACAGGACACCATTTGAATCGTGAAGAGTACTAAAAGACTCTTTTTTCATCTCGCTCACACACACACACACTCCCACACACACACACACTCCCACACACACACACACTCCCACACACACACACACACACTCCCACACCCACACTCCCAGACACACGCGCACAAACACACCCAGATTTATCAAGACAAGCAAGCAGGGAGGAGTGAACCCATGTACACTGCACATCACTCTCCGTTCCCTCCTCGTGTCCAATCCTTGACATTTACGGCGTCTCGCTGGGTCCGCCGCTCCCTCCAACACAGCCACTCTCCTTGTCTGACAGGATGTTTACCCCGGCCTACCAGGGGGAGATAAGCCGGGCCACCGGGGCTGAATGATTTAACACACGGGCAGGGCACTACATGGATTGCGGAGGGGAGTTTTGAAGTTGCCGGACAGTGTTTTCATACTAATAATGTATTCATGTAGCAGGCACTTTTATCCACTGCGACTTACAGAGAGGTGGGGATGGTGGCCTTATGATGCTGTCCAACAAACTGAGCTGTTCTCACCCCAGTTGACATGTGAAGGCTTACAGGCTGGATGTGAAAGGGGGCCTGACTGTCACTACACACACAGATCTGCGTGTCCTCCACATAGACCTCCTGAGGAGGTCATGAGACCAGTCGGGAATGTGCACTTTGACCTTTAAGACTGAACTGTGTCGGATTTCCAATGGTCATCTGTGGTGGGTCAGTCAGACAGCCACACAGCAAATTGTGTTTGTCTAACAGCAGGAGTTCTTCTAAAGGTCCATCTCACGAGATTGGACTCTTTATTGAGTATTAAAACACTCAATAAGTAGAATGAACACTCCAGGTGTTAAATTAACACTTTGAAATGTGCTGTGCAGCCAGTCAGACAGTCAGTAAGCCAGACAATTACGCAGTCAGTCAGACCTGAATACCTTCTTCGTGTCACAGTCATAAAGCCTCATCGGGTTTCACAGGAGTTCTCAAAGTAATCTGTCACACATGGCCAGACACACACCCCGGGTCTGTGTGTGTGTGTGTTTGTGTGTATGTGTGTGGAGGCATGGGGGGTCTAGGTTACAGCTGCTCAGGCAAGGAGACACTCATGCAATGACATCATCTCTCTCCTCTATCTCACCTATTCTCTCCTCAGCATTTTTTATTGGCGTTTCGTCGCTTGCTCTTTCCCTGTCTCTCTCTCTCTCTGTTGCTCACGAACTCTCTCACACTCCCCCGGAACAGGACTTGAGCTATCCTAAAGCTACTCATTGTCGTTTGTTTTTGTGAAATGGTGGCGATGGAGGCGGACATCTTGATTTTAACACCACACAACGGAACAGCCATCATACACAGCCCTGGAGAGATGTCCACAGAAGGCAGGTTTAATGAAACACCAAATATTCTAAGGACCCTCTGAGACGAACACACCGTGGGCAACACTTTCAGATGGGAACATGATGTAACACTAAACATCTCCATCTGTAAAGTAATATTAGATTTAGCTATTCTAATACAGAATACGCGCAAGTTCAAAGAGAGCGTGGGATGTTGAGGGGAAGAGAGCCGAAGCACAAGAGAGCTAGTGGGAAAGGAGAGATAGGGACGGAAATACAGAGAGAGAGATGGAGAGGGAGAGAAAAAAGTGAGAGGAAGAAAAAGAGGGAGAGGTTGAAAGAGTGGATTGGAGAGAGAGAAATTGAGTTAGAGAGAGGGTGGGCAACTGACAAGACAAATATAGAGTAAGAGAATGAGTGAGAGACTGAGCGAGAGAGAGAGAGAGAGAGAGAGAGAGAGAGAGAGCAGAGAGAGGAGAGAGAGAGCGGAGAGAGGAGAGAGAGAGGGGAGAGAGAGAGCAGAGAGAGAGAGGGGAGAGAGAGAGAGAGCAGAGAGAGGAGAGAGAGAGGGGAGAGAGAGAGCAGAGAGAGAGAGGGGAGAGAGAGAGAGAGAGCAGAGAGAAGAGAGAGAGAGGGGAGAGAGAGGAGCAGCAGAGCAGGAAGGAGGGAGGCGAGGAGACCGTGGAAAGCCCTCTTCTCCCTCCTCCCCTCCCATAATCCCACTGCACTTCTGCTGAACCTGCTCTGAGGAGAACGACACACTCCTCTTCTTTCACTCTCGTTCTGCCTGCTTTACTTTGGGTCCCTCCTTTCTCTCTCTCTCTCTCTCTCTCTCTCTCTCTCTCTCTCTCTCTCTCTCTTTCTCTCTCTCTCTCTCTCTCTCTCTCTGTCTCTCTCTCCTCCTTCCATCTACCTTTTTCTCCTCCCATCACTCGTTCCCTGTGTCGCCTCCTCTCTCTGTTCTCTCTTTCTGCATGTGAAACAGGAAATGGAATGTGGGTCAGGGAACATATGCTGAGATGTGGCTGTTGAGAGGGAGAGAGAGCAAAAATATCTAGCGTGATAGAGGAAAGGGAGAGAAACAAAGAGAGGGATGGGAGAGAGAGAGATAAAGAGAGAGAGAAAGGGAGGAGAAAGAATGAGGAAATAGAGAGGGAGAGATGAATAAGGAGGGGAAGGAGAGAGGGGAAGGAAATAGGGAGAAAGAGAGAAAGATACATAGATAAAGCGAGACAGAGGTAGAGAGACAGAGAGAGAGAGAGAGAGAGAGAGAGAGAGAGAGAGAGAGAGAGAGAGGAGCTGGAGAAGCACCGTTCTCATCTTGCTGAGCTGTAAAGCAGACCAGACGCACGGCCCTCTGGGCCAGGAGACACGTAGCCTGGAGGACTAACTGCTGAACGAGCACCACAACACCATGTGACCACAAGCGTCCGCCGCAAACCAATCACAGCATAGCACAGGATGAAAATCGGTTTCTAAAGTCAACAAGATCCCCCAACGGTCATTCCGGGTGCTCAGGCGAAGTGGAACGCTTGTTTACTAACGGCTGCGCTTGGAGAAAATTACCCTCTTAAAACGCAACAGCAAAACTCCCTGTGTGTTCTGTCTACTGCTACTGCTCTGTGGCGGCTTGTTTACATTAGGGACACGCAGCGTGGAGAGGCTGTCCCGTTTACACTCCACAACCGTCAAGCCTTCTCTTCCTCGTCACCTCAGTTCGCAGTGATCTGTACCTGTCATCCTCCTATCTGCCTGTCATCTTCCTCTCTAACTGCCATTCTCTTCTTCACCAGTCTCTTCAACGTTGAATATTTCACTCCCAATGAAGGTATACTGTATAATAAATACATGTATCTGAGACTAGGTGGGATGCCTGTCAACAACTGTTTTTTCGACTCGACTAAACAACAGTGTTTTTGTAGTTTTTGTAGAGGAGACACCAGGATCCCACACTCCTGGGGGTGGGGGGGTGACTAGTTTGTCCTTCATGAAGGACAACAGCAGGAAACGGTTGTAATGTTTCCTGTGTGTGGGTGTGCTTGTTTCATCGCTCATGATTAAGATTCCTTTAGGGTGGCAAAGCATGAGAAGGAGAGGGACGACACCAGACACCTCTGCACATCCTCCAAAGTACACACACACTCACACATGGGATCTGACTTCATCGGATATGAGTAGGGGCTTATGAAACGCCGCTGTGGCAAACACACACACACACACACTCACCCTATCCCTCCACACTCCCTCCCCTCCAAACACACACACACACACACACTCACCCTATCCCTCCACACTCCCTCCCCTCCAAACACACACACACACTCCCAAACACACAAATGTTTCGTTCCTATACATATACTCTCTCCCACACTCTGCCTCTCCCAAGCCCACCCTGAACCTCCCAGATATGGCCGACTACTGAGGTGTCGGAGGGAGACGTGGTCTGCAAGAAGCCCTCCCCTCACTTGCCTGCCATCATGGCCTATTTTGGGAGGGAAAACATACCGACTTGGTGGATGAGTATGAGGTAGTGAGCGCAGGCTGGACTTGGCGCTGAGAGTGAGGCAGTTTGTGTGTTAGGCTCTCAGAAGGAGGCCTAACCTGGATCAGAGTCTGGATGTGCTAAACCCCACCCAGGGGTCCAGAGTGTGTGTGGCTGGGGGGGGGGGGAGCAGCTACTCAGCAGGGGTGAGAGAGCTGCTCCTGGGGGGTTGAAGGAGGAGGGGGAGGGGGTGTACAGGGGGGTAAAACCTAGATTCTTACCCTGTTGGATTTGAGTGAGGACATGGACATTATGTTTGATTGGGGACACTAATCTTGTGTTGGATTGGGGACACTAACATTATGTCTATGTCTGAGATGTACAGTGTACGCCTGTCCAATGTCCCCAAAGGACACACCTCTCTAATGAACACTGAACAAACTTGGAGATGTGAGACTAGATATGTTGTGTCACTCTGGTGTACAGTGTGATGAGGTCAGCAAAACAAACCATAGCCTAGAGAAATACGTAGCTATATATAGAAAGCACAGACACACACACAGTCACCCTCTGTTGCCCTTCTCTTTTTCACTTTCCGTGTCACACACACAGTACATGAACTCTCACCCTTGTCTTCTTTCACACACGCACGCACACACACACACACACACACACACACACACACCATATCTCAGGCACAAGCTCACCTCAGTGACGTCCATGACCTTGATTGCGGCCAGTTGTCCTGTTTTGACATGTCGGCCCTGAGCAGAGAGAGAGAGAAGGGGGGGGGGGTGTTAACAGATGACACTTCAGCTCATTCACAAAGAGAAACATATTGAACAAACACAACAACAACACAGCTCGTTCCAGTGTTCCAGCCCTGTCCCCCTGCCCCTCTGTCCCCCTGCCCCTCTGTCCCTCTGTCCCCCTGTCCCCATGTCCCCCTGCCCCTCTGTCCCCATGTCCCCCTGCCCCTCTGTCCCCATGTCCCCCTGCCCCTCTGTCCCCCTGCCCCTCTGTCCCCATGTCCCCCTGCCCCTCTGTCCCCATGTCCCCCTGCCCATCTGTCCCCATGTCCCCCTGCCCCTCTGTCCCCCTGCCCCTCTGTCCCCCTGCCCCTCTGTCCCCCTGCCCCTCTGTCCCCATGTCCCCCTGCCCCTCTGTCCCCATGTCCCCCTGCCCCTCTGTCCCCCTGCCCCTCTGTCCCCATGTCCCTCTGTCACTGTGACCTTGTCATCTGTCAGTGTTTGTGTATGTAACCCTTCTCCAGACGCGCCCTGGTGGGACACACCAAGGTTCATTAAAGTGAGCTGGTGGCTACAGAGACCAACAGTGGAACAGGCGAGGTAGGGAGTTGGCAGAGGGGAGGTGCCTTACTGAAAGAGTCAAATTAGCTGGCGATGCTAACCGTGCTAACCACTGCAGACTGGGATGACATCATTCTTTCACAGAGGAAGCAGAACACAGGGGCCCCCCTTTGCTGCAGTAATACTGCCAGACAGACAGGGTCAACTTCATGGTGTGTGTGTGTGTAGGTACTATGTGTATTAGAGTGTGTGTATCAGTGTGTCTGTGTGGGAGTATGTATCAGTGTGGGAGTGTGTATGTGTGTGTTTGTGTGTATCGTTGTGGGAGTGTGTGTGTGTGTGTAGCAGTGTGGGAGTGTGTCTGTGTGTGTGTATCAGGGAGGGAGGGTGTATGTGTGCGTGTATCAGGGAGGGAGGGTGTGTGCACAAGGGGTGCTGGGGTCTGTGAGACCTCTGCAGGATTGGGTTTCCTTTGTGAGAACTGGGCTGGCGATACCTGAGCTGGACCTGCCCCCCCCCCCCTCCCCCCCCCGCCTGTCTGAGATGGGCTAGTCCGGGGGCTGACTGATGAGGGATTAACCCACTTCAGCTTAACCGGAGGGGGGGGGGGAGTTAATGAGGAGGTCAAGGCTTTGTTGCAAGGCCCCAGGAGAAGACTAGAAAGCTGTTCAGTTCAACTGGGGCAGCTGGAGACATCTACTCCCAGAGACAGACAGGCAGAAGGAAACAGAGACACAGGAAGAGAGACAGAGAGAGACCAACCGAGAGAGAAGAAAAAGACGAGGAGAAACAGGCAGCGAGAGAGATTGAGACAGCGTCGGCAGTGTGGACCATATGTCCGCGTCGAGCTTTGGAGTTGCTCCGCGTCAGTCCTCCTCCCACAATGCTGTTCTCTCTGCACCGTCCTGCGACGAGCAGTCACCATGACGACGCCCATGGCCCCCCGTTGCGTTTAACGAGGGGAGGGGTGGCAGAGCATGGGCACAAACTGGCGGGCCTGAGACAGGTGTGTTTGTCGTGTGTGTGTGTGTGTGTGTGTTTGAAGGAGAATGCGAGTGTGTGTTACAGACACAGTTAGAGTGTAGGTGTGTGTAGGTTTGTGTGTAGTTGTGTGTCTGACTGAGAAAGCTAGTCTTTATGTGCGTGTGTGAATGTAGGTTTGCGTGTAGTTGTGTGTGTGACTGAGAAAGCTAGTCTGCATGTGTGTGTGTGAATGTAGGTGTATGTGTGTGTGTGTGTGTGTGTGTATGTGTGTGTGTGTGTGTGTGTGTGTGTGTGTAATTGAGAAAGCGATTGTCCGTTCCCTCGGGGGATTTGGCAGACCACTCGGCAGATTTAAAATCTCTGCTGAGACAGGCAGTGACAAAGACACCCTACTGGGAGAAGGGGCCTTCTGCCAGGAAGCAACCAGCCTCTACCACCCCAGTACAGGACCCCAGTAGGACCCAACCACCTGCTACACAGCACTGCCCCGCCCGTAGCTGCCTGTGGATATGCCTGAAAGACCACCGTATGAACGCACCTTAAACACTGACCCACTCCTACAACACGGACTCTGTCCCAGTCTCTCTGTACATGTAAGGTGGTCAGGTGGGAAGTCCGAGAGACACTCCACAAGGAGGCTTGAGGAAGGGATGAGGAACTATCAGAGATGATTGACCCTTGAGGGTTTAGGTTGGTTGAGGGGCAGTTCTATGGGCATATGTGAAGCCCTCTGTGACATGCTTGCGTGTAAAAAGGGCTATACAAATACATTTGATTTGATTTGATTTGATGAGGAGCCCAACTCTTTCTGAGCTGGGAGGGGGCGGTGGGGGTTTCTGTCTGGAGGAGAGAGGGGAGGGTAATCTTGAGAGCTGTCGAATGACTGGGGGGATTAATGTTTGTCAAACATGCACACACACACACACACACTCACGCACACACCCATGTTAACAGACCCCATCTGCCTCATCCTCTACCCAAGCAGAAATGAAACTACTAATCAACATAAAGTCTTACACTGTTCAACCACGAGACAGCCTGTGTGTGTGTGTGTGTGCCTGTGTGTGTGTGTGTGTTTGCCAGTTGGTTAGGGTTAAGGGATGACTCAGCAGCGATGGTATAATGGAGGAAGACACACTGGAGGAACATGGAGGCCAGCTTCTTACATTTAGTCATTTAGCAGATGCTCTTATCCAGAGCGACTTACAGTAGGTACAGGGACATTCCCCCGAGGCAAGTAGGGTGAAGTGCCTTGCCCAAGGACACAACGTCATTTGGCACGGCCGGGAATTGAACTGGCAACCTTCTGATTACTAGCCCGCTTCCCTCACCGCTCAGCCACCTGACTCCCTCCTTCTTAATGGAGGAACACACACTCGAGGAACATGGAGGCCAGCCTCTTAATGGAGGCTGATGGAAGTCATCCTCTGGGGCCGGGGTGCACACCAAGGTTCACTTAAAGCACACACGCACACAAACATACCCACACTTTTAATCAGTACTCATAACTTTATATCCTATTCAGTCTGGCCCTTCCCTCACCTTGAGAATTTGTAGAACACATTCCTTTCTCCAAGGGATTTTTGAACAATTTGCTGGTTCAAGCGCAAAGCAGTGTGAGCGAGGGGGGCTGGTAGAGGAGAGCCAGCGGGAAGGGGAGGGAGAGAAAGGAGACCGAAGAGGAGATGGGAGAAGTAGGCAGAAAGAGAGAGAGAGAGAAGTGAGGCTTTTTGCTGATCTAAGCTGTTATTCACCAGTCTGGGTAAAAGAGTGTGTCAACTTGTCTTTATCATCTCAATGAGTCCCTATTAGAAACTCATTCTCACACACACACACACACACACACACACACGCACACACACACACACACGCACACACACACAAGCACAAAGTTACACACATACACGCACTACAAATGCACACACACACACCAACACCCCGCACAAACACACTCACGGACACGCACCACACATACGGTACATGCTCGCACACACACACAAACACACACACACACACACAAACCCACACACACAAACAAAGTCACGCACACACAGACACACATGGCGGCAGCACCTGTGTGGCTCCCCTGACATCATGACAGGCTGTGACGAGCATCTACTAAGTGTCAGCCTTAGGCTAGCTCTCAATGAGGCCCTCCCTCTCATTTCTCTTTCGCACCTTACCTTCCTCTCTGTCTCTCTCTCTCTCTGTTCCCTTACTGTCCTCCTACTCTCTCCTCCTGTCCTCCCATTGGCCCTGCAGCATCTCTCTCCCCCTCTCTCTCTCTTCCTTGTTTCTCTCCTTACTGTCCTCTATCTCAATCTATCTTTCTTTCTCCCTCCTTACCTGCCTCAATCTATCTCTCTCTTTCTCTTTCTCTCTGTACATTCCTCTCTCTCTCCTTACCTTCCTGTCTTTCTCTCCTTCCCTTTCTCCCCCGTCTCTCTCTCTGTCTCTCTCTCCCTCTCTCTCTCCCTATCAGTCTCTCTCTCTCTCTCTCTCTCTCTCCCTCTCTCTCTCTCTCTCTCTCTCTCTCTCTCTCTCTCTCTCTCTCTCTCTCTCCCTCTCAGTCTCTCTCTCTCTCCCTCTCTCTGTCTCTCCCTCTCTCTTCTCCCCTCGATCGTTCTCTTCTTCTTCTCCTTCCTGAGGTTGGGTTTCAAACTCGTCTTTGAAGTGAAAATAAATCCTAGCTGATTGGCAACAGCCCAGCTGGCCTCTCACTGAGTGTGTGTGTGCCCAGGTGTGTGCGCGTGCCTGTTTGTGTGTGTTTGTGTGTATGTCTGTGTGTCTGTGTGTGTGTGTGCATCCCTATGTCTGTGTGTGTGTGCATCCCTATGTGTGTGTGTGTGTGTGTATGTGCATCCCTATGTGTGTGTGTATGTCTGTCTGTGTGTGTGTGTGTGTGTGTGTGTGTGTGTGTGTGTGTCTGAGCAAACGTGAGTGTGCGTGGGAAGGCGCTGCTAGAGAAAGGTGATAAAAGTGACCTCACATTGTGCAGTTACTTAACTATGAAGCTGTCCTGTACTCCGAGAAAATGGAGTCATAACTATTTCCATGTGTCTATCTATCTGACTAGCTGTCTGTTTGTCTATCTATCTATCTGTATGTATGTATGCATGTATGCATGTATTTATGTATGTCTCACAAAGACTATACTTACCGTACTGCTTAAATATTTATTTGACCAACAGCTGACTTCCTCTTAATGTTCTCTCTCCATGTCCAGTAAATGGATAGCTTAAGTACATGATGCTGCCCTGCTTCTGCCTATAGTGTTAAGTTACTGTCAGACAGGAAGTTGCACTGACCAATCACAGCAGCTACTGATGGAAACGTGTGCAAACCATGATTAGACCACGTGACGTACGCATCTCCCCTCCGCAGCCCATTCTACACCAGGGTCTTTTGATAATCACCACTGACTACTACGAAACCAAATTCATTCCTATTAGCTGGACGTTGATTCAGTCCACAGCGGCTGACATGAACCCCATACTCACAGTAAACTAGCCAGGGATTAGGATCCACACAGTAAACTAGTGACATGTCTTTGGGAGAACTAACTAACTAACACGAGACACAAACAGTAAACATTTAAAGACAACGCTCCCTCACAGGAGCCATTTTAAAAACGCTGCGACAAGTCCCAAAGTGCAGAGAGCTTCCATTAACTTCCCTACCCCCCTAATCCCCCCCCCTCCCTGGTCACCCTCAGATGAAGCTGTTTGAGGGGACAAGGACACAGCCCCCCCCCCCCCCACACACACACACACACACATACATACACACACACAAACCCTCCAGTTCATAAACTACAACCAGTAATCCGGCTGGGGGCTGACCCAGGAGCCAGGCACTCGGGGGGTTAATCTGGGGGTCTCATTAAGGGGTTCCTGTCTGGACAACACCCCTGCCCCCCCCCACCTATACCCTCTCCCTACCTTAACTAACCATTTACCCCTGTCTCAACCGTAATAGCAAATGGCAGTTCAGACAGCCAGAGGAGTTTGACGTAAGCTGATTGGTTTAGCTCTGCAGTGATGCAATGACCATCAGGAACAGGGGAGGCGTAGTCATGGTAACGGTTCATTTAGGTTAGGATTGGAAAACAGGACAGAAGGCAGAAACCACAACACACTACAACAGCATCAGGAGAGAGAAGGAAGAAAAGGGGGAGGCGGAGAGACAGGATGATGAAGAGGAGGAGGAAGAGGAGAGAGTAGGGTGAAGAGGAGGAGGAGAGAGAGGAGGGTGAAGAGGAGAAAGAGGAGAGAGAGGAGGAAGAAGAGGAGGATCAGAGCTGAGGAAGGCCCAGGATGTCATGTGTCTCTCAGGAAGATGTAGGCCAGATAAAATGGAGAACAGAGAGCTGCACTTCCCTGAGGAAATACCAGAGGAATATAGTCATTCTGTACCAACACACACACACACTCACACACACACACACACACACACACACACACACACACACACACACACACACATACACATACACACACACTCACACACACACACATATAAATAGTATGTGAACATTCTCACAGGCTACAAAGATGATGAGGGTAACATAAACAAGTATATAGTATACACACAGAAAAACTGAACTCTGCCCTGTCTGGCCAGGATAAAGTGTGTGTGAGTGTGTGTGCGCGCGCATGTGTGTGTGACAGAGAATGAGAGAGAGAGTTTTTGTGTGTGTGCACGTGTGTGCATGTGTACCCAGTAGAGATGCATACAGGCCTGCACCTGGCCCCTTGTCCAGTCCACCAAGCCCAGAGGGATGCCATAAAGAACCCCTTGTCCGAAAAGAAGTCTCACACACCGGGACCAAACACATACACACACCACCACCACCCCATCCCCCACCACCCCCATCCCCACACACACACACACACACACACACACTGTGGGCTCACCAAATTGCTCCCAAAACTTATTTACAGTCTCTGCCAACACTCAGTTGAGTTTAACTGCAAGTCCTCTAGTCTTAGCATGCTAATATATTGCTGTTAGTGGTGTTTATAGTAGTGCAGGCCATGCTAGCTGTGCTAACCAGGCTATGCTAGCTTTGTACAATAACCAGGCTATGCTATCGATGCTAACCATCATTAGGCTTGGAGACACTGCTGCTGTATAAGCTGATGGTCTGCCTCACACACACACACGCGCGCACACACACACGCGCACACACATTGGGTGACATACTGCTGCAGAGCACTCAAGCGTTCCTCCCACACACGCACGCACACACACACACACACACACACACACACACACACACACACACACACACACACACACACACACACACACACACACCATGGAGAAAACAATAGGACACCAGTGTGGAGGAGTAATTAATGCAAGACCTTGCATTCCAGATGGCAGAATGCCCAAAACCTCTGAACATCTTCTAAACATCTAAACTACTGCTCATGAAACTAGACATCTACACGTCTGTTCATACTACTTGTACTGTAACACTAGAGTACATACTACATACGCTACATCTACACAGCTGTACATACTATTATACTGTAACACTATACATGATACTTTACTAGAACACATCTACACTGCTGTTCATACTAGGATACTATAGAGCACCAGGCTATGCATACACATTCCAGAGCCAACCACGAAACAACCATGTTGACATCGACACCAGACCAGACATGCTATACTGGAACTGGGTCTCGGTTGATGCTGTTTTCCAGTTTCTGCACGCACGCACGCGCACACACACACACACACACGACAGGAACACTTATGGGCATCCCTGTCGAGGCCTGTGAGAGTTGTGTGGTAGAGTTGTCCCTAGGGAGCTCTCATGCTGTTCAACCATCTCACTAAGGAAGAGAGGGAGAGAGGAGAGAGAAGGAAGTGAGACAGAAAGAGAGAAGAGAGCATCGAGGGAGGGGATAATGGAGGGAGAGTAGAGAGAATGGAGTGAGACAGAAAGAGGGGGGAGAATGGAGGGAGAGAGGGAAAGGAGAGAATGGAGGGAGAGAGGGAAAGGAGAGAATGGAGGGAGAGAGGGAAAGGAGATAATGGAGGGAGAGAGAAAGGAGAGAATGGAGGGAGAGATAGAAAGGAGAGAATGGAGGGAGAGAGAGAGGACAGAAAATGAAGGGAGAGAGGGGAAAGGAGAGATAGTGTTGTGCTGTATCGTGCTGCCTCACCCAGACTCTAAGAGCTACTATACTGCTGCATGTTGCGGTGTCTTTGTCCCTGTGCTCTCCCATGGCTCCATCCCTGTCTCTCTACCACCACTGACTGCATTACCAGAAGACTGTTCACAGAATACAATAAAGGGGAAAAGAGCTCTATGTCTTCTTTGAAATGCTGATTATTTGGAGTCTAAAAGTGATGGTGTTGTGGTCTTGGTGGTGGTGTGGAAATGCAGGTGGCTATAGATGTGATGAATGTGTTGTTCAGATATGGATTAAAGGTTCAGAAGGCTCTGGTTGGTTCAGGGTGAGGTGGGTTTGGTCACAATACTCGATTGAAATGGAGGTGGTTTGAGATGCAGAGATGCACCTGTATCTCCCTTCCTCTCCCTCTCTGTCACTCTTTCCCTCACTCTATCTCTCCCTCTTTTTCCCTGTCTCTTCTTCCTCTCTTCTCTCCCTCCCTCCTTCCCTTTCCCTCTACCTCTCTTTCCTCTCTCTCTCCTTCCATCTCCCTTCCTCTGCCATAGAGGCTGGTCTGCCTGTGTGTTTGAACAGGGAGCTCTGTGTAAGTAGACCAAGAAAACAGGCAGGCTCTGGAGGAATGGAGGGAGCGAGGGCGAGGGGTGGAGGGATGGAGTGAGGGTGAGGAGCAGAGGGGTGGAGGGGAAAGGGGGAGCGAGGAGCGGAGGGGTGTGGGAGGCTGCCCAGTCGATGATAAACCACCATTGATCATTGCACTGCAGCTGAAACTATATTGGTCTGCCCGAAGACAGACAGAGAGCTTTTAGTGCGGTTCTGCTACAAAACACACACACGCACCACTTGTCAAGTGTTTCTTCACTTTGTCAACTTGTCACTTTCAGGTGAGGTGTGTTGAGCTACTCGAAATAAGAAGCAGGGTGAACATGTGAGTGATGGTCAGAGAAAACAAGCACTCTCTTTCTAGGATATGTGTGTGTGCGTGCATTCGTGCAAGTGTGTGTGTGTGTGTGTGTAGCTGCTATATGATAGGTTACAGTAGTAAAAGGGGTCTCCATTCTGGGCAGTGAGACAACTTTCCATCACGTAAGACCTACAGGTCCATTTTTAGATCCGCTGGAACTCACACACACACACACTCACACACAGATATGGTTTACAGCCAGCAACACATTATAGCATGAGAGGTGTTCCAACATCAGCTCCCCAGATAGTGCTGAGTAAATGAACACATCTCTGCCAGTGGTCACAGAGACAAGCTCCAACCGCCATAAACAACGGTTTAACAGTGGACTAATCGGATCCAGTGAAACATCCGTTCTAAGGGTATTACATCATCCAATTCAGTGTGCGAAGAGATCATTGGCTCTCCGTCCGAGCGGGCTGTCTTCTGACGGCATAGGAGTTTCACTCAGGTCACATGATCTGACACCAGATGCATTTTTCATCAGGCGTTTCTCCCCAGTACAAGGATCTACCAGATTGGGCCTTCAGAATCACGAGGAGACGACTCAAGTTTCTAAATATAAAATCAAGATGACCCGGTTCTGGTTTTGTATTATTGAACAGCAGCTATAGTTTCAACTAAGTGAGAAGACAGTCTGAGGCTGGGGAACCGTTGATCCAATCTTCTATCATCCATGCATCACAGAGGAAGAGGATGAGGAGGAGGAGGAGGGAGAGAGGGAGGAAGAGGAGGGAGAGAAGCCAGCAATCCTCCACCCTCCCGCCGACTCTTGCCCTCATGACATTCCTCAGCCCGCCCTCTGAACCACGAGGATCAGCAGCAACAACAGCCAGCGGAGGTGAAGGTGGAGAGGCAGCCCCGCTCTCTCCCCCAAGTCCCCCCCCCCCCCCCCCCCCTCTCCTCCCTGGGCCGCAGGGCCTGGCCCGAGACCCTGGATAAATCCCTGTGAAGTCCTGAGCACACAGAGGGATTAGCTCGCTGTCTGACGCCGTTACCCGCGTCCTGACTGAGTGCTGGCGTCCAGAGCCCTAACTCCCCCTGGTCCAGGAAGAGAGAACACACGGGCCGAAGATTTGATTTCATACACTCATTGGCGGAGGCCTTGGCTAAGAGTATGCGAGTACTTTAATCAGATTGTACATCAAACAAACTCACTTAGGCTAACAATTAGGATCTGTAATCACATTTATAGTGCTTATTTATTTAGGTTCCATACTGGTTTTCTACCTGCTTTGATATTGTTATAACCCTTCTCACTGCTGCCGTTAAACTGCAATTTCCCACTTGGGGTATCAATAAAGAATGTTTGTTTCTTCATTTGTTTGTCTACAGTCACCTGCTGTACCACACTAGGTGACTGGAGCAACAACTAGCCACAAAGGGCATCTGGCACTGAAACAACTGTATACATGACCTTTGACCCTATTGTTTATGCAGTAGAGAAGAGTTGCCATAGAGACAGGAAGTTGGCCGGTGTGATATACGAGGACACTATGTTATGGAGAGACACAGGAGATGTCTGGGTAACGTTGCACAGGAAGAGTGTGTTTATATCAGGCCTACAGCTGGCTCCATGCCCACCAGACCCCCCTTTCAACTCCTTCAAGACGACCACACTGGTTCTAAGAAGTCTTATCCCCCATCTATTGCTACGCCCCCCCCCCCCCACACACACACACACACCCCATATACCACATCATACGAGAGCCGTTGGCTGTTTACATGCTACTGGTACAGAACAGATCACTGAGGAGACAGTAATGCAGACAGGGGAGACCAAGGACATGAATGGAAAAACTGAAAAGGAGAGAAAGCAATGGAGAGAAAGAGAAGAAATGAGTTCAGTGGTTGTTGGGTTGTCTGTCTGTCTATTTGTCTGTCTGTCTATATGTCTTTCTTCCCATTCAAGAATCCATTCCTTCGTCAATCCATCCATCAAGCGACACAGCCTGACTACAATTCACCTGGAACCTCTGTCTGTGGTTAACGCCGGGGGGTCATTTAGCTTATTAGCAGTGAGCTGTCTGTGGGTTACCCATTAGCCTTGATGCTGCCCTCGGAAAGTAGTGGGGAGTGCTAATGGTTGGGTTAGCGCTCGTTAGCGCTTATTGGGGGAGAGGGTCTGCGCTCAGATCCCACACTCATCCACTGGGTGACTCTGGGATTACCTCTGAACAGGAGGAAAACACCAAGAGGCTGAGAGAAGCTCTTCAAAACACAACACTAGGAGACTTTGTATAAAAAGTGTATTTATAGTTATTACACCCCAGTTCAGTACACACTGAACTACTGATTGCACTTGACAACGTTAACAGTGACCTCATGCCCATCTTTGTAAATGGAACACCCACAGTCCCAGTGTACTCAGGCACAGTCGACCAACCACACACCAAGCATGAACAACACGTGTTTGACACAGCATCGCTGACTACACGTATGTGCCAGTAGTGACCAGCTGTGCATCCATTGTCTTTAAATGTGTGAGAAGCCGCTGGCTGGCTAGTTGGCTGGCCTATTTTCCTGGGCAGTGATGCAAGGAGAACACTCCTTAACAGGAGCATGGCTTTCTCTCCCAGCCCTGCCTGTGTCCTACCCAGGCAGGACTGGGTAGGACACAGGCAGGACTGGATCAGGACGCGGGCAGGACTGGGTAGGACACAGGCAGGACTGGATCAGGACACGGGCAGGACTGGGTAAGACACAGGCAGGACTGGATCAGGACGCGGGCAGGACTGGGTAGGACACAGGCAGGACTGGATCAGGACACGGGCAGGACTGGGTAGGACACAGGCAGGACTGGATCAGGACACGGGCAGGACTGGGTAGGACACAGACAGGGCTGGATCAGGACACAGGCAGGACTGGGTAGGACACGGGCAGGACTGGGTAGGACACGGGCAGGACACAGGCAGGACTGGATCAGGACACAGGCAGGACTGGATCAGGACATCAGTCAGGTGGCTGAGCGGTGAGGGTATTGGGCTTGTAATCTGAAGGTTGCCAGTTCGATTCCCGGCCGTGCAAAATGACGTTGTGTCCTTGGGCAAGAATGTCCCTGTACTTACTGTAAGTCGCTCTGGATAAGAGCGTCTACTAAATGTAAATGTAGGACACAGGCAGGGCAGAATCATAATGAAAAGTATTTTCTACCTCTTCATGGCATGGCTGTGGCATGGTTAATGTTGACATCAATTCTCAAAACCTGTTCTTTGTCCAGACATGGGTGGGAAAGAGAGAGTTTGAGTCTGAGTGTATTAGTACTGTGTGTGTGTGTGTGTGTGTGTGTGTGTGTGTGTGTGTGTGTGTGTGTGTGTGTGTGTGTGTGTGTGTGTGTGTGTGTGTGTGTGTAAGGATTGACTATCTGTTTCAGTATGTGTCTGCTACCGTCATTATGAATCTGTTTGCAGATCTCTTGTGTGTGTAGCGTCACGTATCTGACCAGTCCTGCAAGCATGTGGCAGGGGTGTGTAGGAGTGTGGGGAGCGAATTGAATGGGTAATTAGGTGAGCGTTGTTGACTCTGTATGTTTATGTATTAGCCTGTGTGTGTCGTGTATGTACTTGTGTGTGTGTTTATGCACTTGCCTGTGTGTGTGTGTGTGTGTGTGTGTGTTTCATGACACCAGTGCAGTCATAGAGAACTAAGTGTTTGTTCTGGCTCCCACCAGGCATCCTACTGCAGTTGCAGCATGAAGTGCAAGCCTTGCATCACCACGGAAACAGGCCAACGTCAAAACTCATCAACCATAGCAACCATATTCTCGTGGGTTAAAGGTCACAAAGGTCTCTTCGAAGGCAGCCTACATCCCTGCATCCACGTGTCTTTGTTTCCAGTGAGTGGCTGTATGTGTCGATGTATGTGTGTATGCATTTATGTGTGTGTGTGTGTGTGTGTGTGTGTGTGGCTCCGCCCTTCTCAGTTGGTAAGAGGCCTGGCCTGAAAAGGATTGTCCACTCAGCTGTGCTCTACTACTCTGTCCTCTGATTGGTCAAGAGTGGCCATAAGACTCCTATTTCCACAGCCTGATTTGACATAGAACCAGTCAATGGAATCATGCCCTCCCAATACATTCAAATTAATGTGCTTCCTTTCGATCAGTTCTCTTCTCCTTCCTCTCCATTTAAGATCCATCCTGGCTTGTAACTGGAAGGGAGTTCCTGTTCCACAGTGGAGACCCTAGCTAGCGTAAATCTAAACATTCCACTCCATGAAACATCTTGAAACATGAAAAAACCAGAGCAGAGCTATTCTGAACCCTAAATGACAAACTCTCCAAGATCTCTCTCCGCAGCCTGTCATTTCCTACATCCTGCAGACAGGAAGTTGTTATCCGGAGCCTGCAGGGGATCTTCAAGGCTCCAACAACAACCCTCCATTTTGGTTAGATGAGGGTGGGCGATATCACGACCGCTGGAACTTTCTACACGAGTGGGTTTATCACCTCGCGGAATGGCCGAGTTGTGGTAAATACAGGGTGTGCAATGAGAGGGGTTCATATTCACAGCGGGCTGTGATAATAAAAGACTTGCTCGCGAGGGCGAGGTTCTGTTAATTAAGACAGAGCCCTTTTTAACCGCCAGTAAAAATATGAACCGAGAGAAGAAAGCGGCGGGCTGGTGAGAGCCGTCACCCAGGAGGGGGATCGGGTGGCGGGCCCCTGGGAGGAGCCCAGGCTGCAGTGTTGTTCCTGGGGATCTGTTCCTCACGCCACAGCAAGGCCGTGACAATAAGGTGGAGGTTTTCGCCATCCCAACCTCCCCACCCCACCACTACCTCCCCACCACCAGAAACGCTGTTCCTGTGGCACTACGCTAAGCTCAGGCACCACTGGAGACAGCACAAATGGTTTGAGTGGACCTTCTTTGGCTACGGAAAGGCAACGTTTGCCCAGGCGACATGGAAACGAACAGTCAGGGTCCTCTTTTTCCAAATGTGGAGCGTCGTCGACGCCCCGCCACAACGCAAACTTAGCGAGTCTTCTCTAGGCTGATGACACAAAGGAAGATTTGACAGTAAGGACCTTGTGAGATGCATAAGAAAGGCATCAGAATAACTTGACAGAGTTGTGAGACAGACATACTATAATTAAAAGTTTCACCCTGTTGCTGTGTAAAGCGACACATACCAACAGGTCAACAAAAGAGGCGTTAGTACAAATCACAGGAGGGCACAAAAATGTCCCTCTTAGTGTAAGGGTGACAGATTTGCCACTCCTGTCCCAGGGATGGAATCAGTGGCACCCTGCCAAACCCAAAGAGTACCACAAGGCTGTCAAGTAGGACCACTTACGTTTGCTAAGGCGCTGATGTAGCTAAGGGAACGTGCTAGAAATACAAGGTCAACAATGACCGTACAAAAGACCTGCCTTTGTGCCTCGCTCCAGGAGAGGGGCTAACCTGTGTTTGTCTTAGATTAAATATGTCCTTGTTTTCATACTTATAATACCCAACCCAATCATAATAGTAACCGTGAAGCAGAAGTCTAATAATAGTGTGGTGTCTGTCTGTCTCTGTCCAGAGCTAGGCTTCATGACTGCCACCGCACCCTGCTTCTTCCTTCTGCAAACATACATACAGGGCCTGGGTTGTTTCACTGCTGTGTGTGTGTGTGCCTGTGTATTAGTGTGTATTATTGCTATGTCAGAGAGTATGAGCATGTAAGAGCCATCGTGTGGTCACAAGTGTGTTTTCAAGTCTAAGGGGGCTCAGGCTTAAAGCCCTCTCTGAAAGACGTGGACTTGGTCGTTGATGAAATGTTGTTTTTCCTTAAACTAAGCAAATACTAGGAGGTGCAAGGCTGGCTAGCCTTCGCCCCCCCCCCCCCCCCACCCCCCACTAGTCCTTGTACTAGCCTAGCTTAGCATAGCTTAGTCTATGTTAACCTAGATTAGCATAGCTCAGCCTAGCTCCACAAGCCTCACCCAGACTCAGTCAACCAGGAACACATAACATGTGAAGCCAGCCCCCAGGTCGCAACATACTAACCCACAATTCAGCTGCGCTTCTGCGCGTCCTATAAATAGCCCTTAACCCACAGCGAAAGAGCACGGAGAGAGAGAGAGAAAAAAGCATTTAACTTGTCCTGTGCCAGAGCTATTCGGCTTGGTTAACAAGGCTCCCAGTACGGTTCTGCCTCTCGTCGGCTCTGACACAGCCTTCTGTGAACACAGCCAGCTATGTATAATTGATCTAGATGGCAAGAAGGGGGAACGGGATGGATAGAGGAGGTAGAAGAAGAAAAAAGGGGGGGGGGAGAAAGAATTGGAGCGAGGTTGGAAAGAGAAGCAGAACCATATGTGGGTCCAGGCAGTGGATGCAGCTGACTGGTCTATCTGCTGTCCAGGTGGACTTGCCTCTGCCTTGCATCAGCCCTCATCAGCCATCCCATCCCTACGTCCTCCCATGATGCTTTGCACCACACGGCTCCGGACACAAACAATATTTCCCTAAAAATAGGCCTGGGCTTCAAGTCTGGAGCTGGAGATGGAGGTTCTCTGGTGGCGGCCATGACAGGAAGAGTGGGGAGAGGGGATGGAGGAGGGGGACAGAGACACAGAGGGGGACTACAGACTGTACAAGACACCAGAGAGAGAGACCAGCTCTCTATCAGGTCAGCCCTCGGGAGACAGAGAGAGACTAGCAGGACTTTCCTATTCACACCTCTAACACCCTTAACCCTTTCGTGCTGGCCTGGCCGGACACCTCCTCCCCTCCCTAGCTGGTTTCACCCAGGGGACTAACAAAAATAGCAGCTATCCCAGCATGCCCCACTAGTTGCTATGGGACTAAAACAACGGTGGTTGCCAAGGGCTTGTTTTAATCACATGGGGGATGGGGCATTAGTCAGAAGGAGGGGGGAAAAGAGATATAAAGACAGAGGAGAGACAGATAGAAAGAGGGAGGGAGAGCGTCAGAGCGATTACAGAATGATTACAGTGCACAATGATGGCATGGTGGTAAAACAAAGAATGAGGCCTTCCCGGATATGGAGATTTCCAAATCTCAGAGAGGAAAGGGAGGAGGTGGAGGAGTGCAGGGAGGAGAAGGCGGAGGAGGGGTTGGGGAGAGCACATGCCTCTGTGCGACCCAGGATTGTATACGATGCACTATTGACTGGTTGCCAAGACACACATGTTGGCATACAGACACACACGCATTGATGAACAGACTGAGCTTGCATTTATGTACTACTATTGACTCCTTCATCCCACCCTGACCCTGGCCTACCGCTTCTCCTCTCCCTCATAAACCATGCAAAGAAAAAGGAAAGACAGAGAGAGAGAAAGAGAGAGAGAAAAAGAAAGAAAGGGAGAGAATTAGAGGAAGGGACAGTGTGGAACTAGTGAGCGACATCAGCTGACAGTCAGTCCCTCAGCCTGAATACCTCCACTGGTTCCAAAGCTCCAGTCAAAACGCGGGTCCCTCCACTCTGAAACTGGCACCTTGTCACACACTTTCATCTGAAAGACACCCGACCTAGGCACACACCTCATAACTCTTGGTGCTATGCATGTCGTGCAGTAAGCGCTATGTCACCCGGTCCTGTCAGTGGATGTGCAATGCCGACACACACACACACACACGATAGTGTCAGCCTCTAAGCTCAGTACAGTAAAGAAGTAGGCCAGGTTATTTAGGGCAGGTCGCTCACCCTCAGTCTTCACACACCACTGCCACTGCCACTGTCTACCCCATGGCACACAACTCTCTTTCTCACTCTTTCTTTAGAAAACCCCAGTGCAGGTTGAACAGGCTGGCTGGAAGAGTAGACCAACAGTGACTCTCCCGTAGCTTGTTAAAGCAGAGGTTTGTTTTCTACATACATGTTCTACATACATCTTCTACATACATGTTTCTAATATATATACCAGGACAAAGACAGAAATGGCACAGTAAGAGAAAGACTAGCAGAGAGAGAGAGAGAGAGAGAGAGAGAGAGAGAGAGAGAGAGAGAGAGAGAGAGAGAGAGAGAGAGAGAGAGAGAGAGAGAGAGAGAGAGAGAGAGAGAGAGAGAGAGAGAGAGAGAGAGAGAGAGAGAGGCACCCCCAGCAGTGGTGCCTCTGTCTCTTCCTGCCCTGGTGTGAACACGCTCAAGCCAAGGATGCATCCATCTCACGCCTACGAACAGAGCAGAGCAGTCTCTCTCTGAACGCCTCCACTGTCAGGGAGACTGTGCGTGTGTGTGTGCGTTTCAATGCCCATTTAACAGGGAGAGAAAGTTATGTGCAGATGAATACATTATTACTGTAGTGTTACATAATGTGGTAGGGCCAGTGTCTATACAGGAGCATAATCCTGTCCCAACACAAAAGTCACACTCAGTTTCCAACTCAGTCGTTTCTCAACTCAGAGTTAACTGTGAGTGTGTGAGCCTGTGTGTGTGTGTGTGTGTGTGTGTGTGTGTGTGTGTGTGTGTGTGTGTTTGAAGCTCTTGTCCTGGTGGGACTTTATCAAGTCTGCCTGGCTACAAGAGGAAGTGCTGTGCAACTCCTGGCCAATCAGAGGCCCTGGTGGCTGCCACATGACAGTTTCTGCGTTGTGAATCAGATGAAAACAAACCTAATGAGGCTCAGTCGTATGAACCAGCTGCCCTGAGAGAAGGGAGGAGGGAGGGAAGGGGGAGAGAGGAGGAAGAGAGGAGGGAGGGAGGGAGGAGGAAGAGAGGAGGGAGGGAGGGAGGGAGGAGGAAGAGAGGAGGGACGGAGGGAGGGAAGGGGGAGAGAGGAGGGAGGGAAGGGGGAGAGAGGAGGAAGAGAGGAGGAAGAGAGGAGGGAGGGAGGGAAGGGGGAGAGAGGGAGGGAAGGGGGAGAGAGGAGGAAAAGAGGAGGGAGGGGGGACAGGGAAGCCCTCTGTGACATTGCTTGTAAAAAGGGCTATACAAATACATTTTGATTTGATTTGAGGGAAGGGAAAGAGGAGGGAGGGAGAGAGAGAGAGACAGAGAAAAGAAAGAAGGTAGAGAGGTAGGAGAGAGGAGGGTGGAAGTGAGGGACAGAAGAGGGACAGAGAGCTGTGGGAGGGAGGGAGAGGGAGAGGGAGAGGGAGAGGGAGAGGGAGGGAGGGAGGGAGGGAGGGAGAGAGGGAGGGAGGGAGGGAGGGAGGGAGGGAGGGAGGGAGAAGGGTGTCCCTGATGAAGAACAACAACTATTATGAGTCTGCCGGAGCTGGGGACCCCGGCAACTAGTCTGTTCAAGAAAGTGTGTACGTGTTTGTTTCCATCAGTGTGCGTTTATGTGTTGTTGTGTGTTTGTTTATCTGTGGTGTGTGTGTATGTGTGTTCAGGAAGGATGGATTTGGAGTTCATGTCAACATCTTAAAACGTAATTGTGTTAAAAAAAAACATCAAGATGGACTTATTCAAAGAAACCAGATATTTAGGGGACATGGTCAGAAAATCAACTTTAGCGAGACAAAGCCCTCACTGACAGCCATCACATGATCCTCCTGAACAGAGATACTAAAGAGCTCTGAAACAGAAAGAGTCCAAGTCAAATAAAGAACAACACACACACGCACACGTCCATCTTTGCTTCAGCACTGAGTGCAAAGTCACATAGAACAATACATACCTGTTGCTATTCATCTATTCACAGATTGAAACAAATCTCTCTAGAAGCCTTGTGGGCACAGACAGTCTTGTAAACACTCCCCCCTCCCCATACACACACACACACACTCCACCCAAACCCCTCCAGATGGCTGTCCCTACCCAAGCCCCCACTAAAGCCCAAGGCTCAGACAAGCCACGACTGTCATAAGGCCGGACACAGACATAGGCCGAAGACCTCCTCACGTTGGCATGCTAATAACAACATTCATCTTCAAAGACTATGCTAAGCTAAATAACATCATACGGAACTGAAGGAAATGTGTACCAGTCGACGTGCCAGCCTCCACTGTCTCCCGCCTCTACAGCCGCACACATGCTAGCTGAGAGCAGTCACGGTGGCCATTTTGGCTCCAGACAGACAGGCTCTTTCCTCTGCTGTACCAGTCAGAAGGAGGCCACTGATACATTGATAGAGAGCTGCCGTCCGTGAGCTAACGAGCGTCTGGCTCCTCGATACACTAGCCAACTATGTGGATCAATACTGTAGAGGAGGGGTGAAGGAGAAAGATAGGGATAAAGAACGACATAAAGAACGACAGATGACTATCTGACTCAATGCTGCTGCCCCGCCACCTCACACATCATGAGTGTGTGTGTGTCACGTGTGGCGGGGGCCAGCAAGACACGTTGGACACGCATGACTGACAAAATGACCGAGGCACAAGTGTGTCTGAGTGTCTCTCTACACGGCTCAACCCTTACTTAGGCATACATTTGTATCCCTACTATAGTTTAGATAGAACACGTACATTTAAAAGCTACCTTGAGGCACTTTGTCTAGAACTGAAACTCTAAGGGGGGGGAGGAGAGAGAGAGAGACCGCTAGAAAGACAATAAGAGAGGGGCGAGAGGTCTTACACAACAAGTCATTTACAGTAGGTTCAAATTAAAATGCGGCTGCGTTTCATACACTTGAGAATGTCTCCACATTCCATCCTCAAATCAGCCTGAGCCCAAACCTCCCTGCCTTCCACATGCCACACCACCGCCTTCCAGACAAAGACACAATTCTACCCGTCGACAAGTGAATAATTACTGCTTCCAACTTGAATCTGGGATGAATCACTGCATCCAGCTATCAACTGCCTGTGCACATAGGCACACTATTCTCACACTCTCTGAAGGAAAAGAGGTCTCTTTGTCTGCGAGTTTCACATTATTAAAAAGGCTCTCTATCCCTTTGTCTCATATGTTAGTCTGTTTGGCCGGTTCACCAGTGCACCAACACACACTGACTGCATTATATAACAATCAGCATCCACGCCAACACAGAGGAGCAGAGAGACATAAAGACGATCATGGTTCAAATAGGAATGAGGTTTAAGATGGTCGGCGGTCTGATTTACAGCTTCTGCTGTCGAGGCTCATGTGCCAGGTGTGTGTCTGTGTGAGCGTGTGCGTGTACAGTGTGTGTGCGTCGCACCGAAGGAGCGCATTGAGCGCACCTCGATCTCCCCTCCCCGCATCGGTGACTCTTCATAATCCCATCATGATCCTTTCTTGAGAATGGCTTGACGCAGCCGGGGCAAAGGGGGCAGCTAGCCAAGAGGCCCAGGAGCACGGTACATAGATCGATGATGTATCGGGTGTGTGGGTGCAGGGATACTATCATCCGGGTGGAGGGGGAATAACATCCGGGAAGGCGGAGGACAAGATCTAAATATACAGGAAAGAGGCTAGAGGAAAGAGCAACGGGCCCAGGAACAATCCTAGGGGGGGGGGGTTGGAGGTGGTACAGGCCGGGGGTGGTAAACAGGGGGTTAACATGCTAATGGGGGGCAGGAGCAGGCTAGAAGGGGGGTGGGGGTGGTGTGGGTTTGGGGGAGGGGGTTAATGGCAGGGGCCGGGATAGCATGGAGAATCAGAGACAATCCTCAGGGTGAGTGGGTTCCAGGTAGCTGCGTACTACCTGAGCCAGATGGAGGAACATACCACCCATCCAGAATTAAACAGGAGATTGGGTGAACACCAGAATATGTCATCTACAGTGGCAAACACACATTTTCCTATTTATTTCTGTCTCTTTTCTCACCCCCTCCCTCCTCCATGTCTTCATCCTTCTCTCTCTCCAACTCCCCCCTCCCTCCCTCCCTTGCTCTCTCTATCCCTCCCTCCCGTTCTCTGCCTCTCTCTTCACTTATGGTATCACCCTGCGCGATTACGGCATCCGTGACGCCCGCCCCTCCTCCCCTTCCCCCTCTTCTCACTGAGTCACGTGACCCGAGCTGTGAGTCATGTGACGCGAGCTGTGAAGAGAGATGCTGAGAGTTCAGGAGCGAGTGCCCTTCTCCCCCTCCCCCTCTCTCGCCTCGCCCCTGTTCCTCTGCGTCCTGCTGGGCTCAGTCATCTAACCGCCGCTGTCATCATCCACTTCTTCATCCATCGTTCCCTCAGCCTTTCCTCCTCTCTGCCTCCTCTCTGCCTTTTGCTTTTATGGTTTCCGTCCTCTCCTTTCTCCCCATTCCCCTCTCCTCCACCCCTCCTCTCTCCTGTGGACCCATCCCAGGCCCTGCATTCCACAGTCAGGATCAGTCCACTGCAGCAGGAGCGGGGGTGAGGGCAGGGCCGCTATCTGCTTGCAGATTGTTCCACCTTTCACAGCAGGTTTTCAGGGAGCCTCAGAGCTTGGGTGGCCTGGCACTGGGACAAACTGGAGAGCTCTCTATAAAACAGGGGTTTAATCAAATCCAGTCCAAACTTCCAGCTACCAGTGCTTCCCTGCTTGCCCGGGTATATGTGTTCACCTGGGGCAGGTTGTTAGGGGAGCTAGGTGTTAACCACTACCAGCAGCAGTGCAGGGTGATAAACATGGTCAGGAATGCATCTCTAGGAGGAAAAGTTCTAGAAGCTGACAGTACAGGTCTTTATAGTACACTTCCTATTTTAAGGTGCAGTTGCATTTTCCAGTATGACAATTATTTATCACACAGGTTTACGAGAATAACAGTCAATGTGTACAGCAACCATGGATAGTTACCTTAATGAATCAAATATTTGGTAAACCCAGGTTTACTCTGGGTTTATAACATCACTAGACCAGGATAATGGACAACACAAGGATTCTCCTGAGGCTTTTCAACCCGACCCTCCGACTCGCTCACTACCAGACCAGGCATACACACAGGACAACCTACAGGGTCACAGAGGGCTTCACAGACACCCACAGATCAGCACCTAAAACCAACGGAATTAAACCGTCAGAGAAGACAAGAAAAAATGCCAAAAAACTGTCAGAGAGAAGGAAGTGGCAGGAACCTCAGGAGAAGCAATTCAGTGACAACCCCCCCCCTCCATTTAGAGACGGTTGCTGATGAATGTCCACCAGCTCGTGCTTTCCACACCAGCACCATGTGCCTCGTGTCTACAAGCGTTTGGGAGTGTCATATGGAGAGGGGAACTCAAAAGTGGTTGAGACTGTGGCCAGGCCAAACCGCCAACTTCTCCTCATTACAACAACAACAACTTCCGCTATTTTGCTACTTCCTCAGGTCTCACAAACATGAAATCATCCACTGCCAGCAGGACATAACCAGCCGGCCTGCATTGTCATTTTCTGTACCTTTTATGAACAACACCCTTGTTTGATGACCGATTTACTGAGAGGCAATTATGTACAACACTGCAGCTCATTCAATGGATGCAGAAATTACCTGTAGCAGAGAGTACTGGGTAATTAAGCATCGTCATAATTGGGTTAAAACCATTTCCTCCTGGAGGGGAGTATCCCAGACTGCCATGTTGCCTCTTGGCTGTGTGGCTGGGCAGGGTTTGAACCCCGACTGTGTTTACCTCACGCAGTTCCAATTGGGTAGAACATTCTGGACAACAGCACCTTTGTGATAAAGGGATGAACATACGCATACACACACATGCATCGACATACACACTGACACACATGAATACAGACACACACACATAAAGCCATACACATAGACACACACAGGTATACACACACACACAAGCAATATAGACATATGTGGGGGATAGCAGGAAGAGCCTGGTTCATCTCTGCCAAACTTGGAGCACGTGAGATGATTCACTAACTCCTGAGGAACTTCGACTCAAAATGTCAAGGCCAATTTGTGTTACAGCGCCTCTCTAAAGCCACTTGTTCCCCTTTAATGAAACATTTGCACTGCGGCCTTCTCGGCCCACAGCTACACAGAAAGGAAGATATTCACCCCCTTGTAGCAAAATAGTCTTGTTTTCAATGCAGTGGTGTGGCTTTGTTCCCTAGGCCACACATACACACACAAGCATTCACCACACACAGACATAAATACACACAAGCATTCACCACACACAGACATAAATACACACAGGCATTCACTACACACACAGACATACATACACATAGGCAAACTAGGATCACTTTGTTCACTCTCTTTAATGCACACAGTAGTAACAAATTCACACACACAAACACTCAAACACACACCGGCCTTATCCCAGCCAGCCTCAGGCCTTTTCCACAGAGTCCATCCATATGCATTATAATTTGATGTTTTCCCAGCCCAGCAACCACAGTACAGTACAGCTGTCTGTAGTCTGTTATACAGTACCGTGCTGGCTGTAGTCTGTTATATACAGTACCGTGCTGGCTATAGTCTGTTATATACAGTACCATGCTGGCTGTAGTCTGTTATACACAGTACCGTGCTGGCTGTAGTCTGTTATATACAGTACCATGCTGGCTGTAGTCTGTTATATACAGTACCATGCTGGCTGTAGTCTGTTATACACAGTACCAAGCTTCCTATATTCTGTTATACACAGTACCAAGCTGCCTATATTCTGTTATACACAGTACCGTGCTGGCTGTAGTCTGTTATATACAGTACCATGCTGGCTGTAGTCTGTTATATACAGTACCATGCTGGCTGTAGTCTGTTATACACAGTACCAAGCTGCCTATATTCTGCTATACACAGTACCAAGCTGCCTATATTCTGTTATACACAGTACCAAGCTGCCTATATTCTGTTATACACAGTACCAAACTGCCTATATTCTGTTATACACAGTACCAAGCTGCCTATATTATGTTATACACAGTACCAAGCTGCCTATATTCTGTTATACACAGCACCAAGCTGCCTATATCCTGTTATACACAGTACCAAGCTGCCTATAGTCTGCTATACACAGTAGTAAGCTGCCTATATTCTGTTATACACAGTACCAAGCTGCCTATATTCTGTTATACACAGTACCAAGCTGCCTATATTCTGTTTTACACAGTACCAAGCTGCCTATATTCTGTTATACACAGTACCATGAAACATCCCTGTGTGTACCTGACCCTCCCCAGAGGAGGAGAAACACGAGAGACCTCAGAACAAGGGACGCCCTCCACTCAAAAGAAAATGGCCACTGGGAGGCTTTTAGTGTCTACAAAAGGCAACGCTGCCATCAGAAGGAACGCTAAGCCCACACCCAGAGACTAGCACGGCCCGAAAGCTTAGAAGAGAGAATAACACACCGGAGAAAACCATTTGTCACATCTTGAATCTGCGGGCAGTCGGACCGTTTTCTCAGGGGAAAATGTTTCTGTTTTTCAACTCTCCACCTCTGCAGTAGCTCAGAGTACAACCTTCTCCTGCGGAACCTGATTTATGCACACTTTTGTCTAATCTCTAAAACTTCACTCCAAAGCCAGGCTGTAGCCTACATCGGCACTCTATGGATGCATCTGGTTGATGTGGAGGTGGGTGGGAAGGCCTACTGGCCTATGTATTGTGTTATGTAATGTTATTACACAGGCATAGCTAGCTTACGCCTTGAATGCTTACACAGTCAACACCAGACATGATGCCTACTGGGACTTTGATGAGAAATCACCACCACATAACAAACCAAGGCAATCATCAATAACTAAACCATTCACCACAACGTGCACTGTACTTCCTACAGTTTAAGTGCACTATTTGCATGTCCCTTTTGCGTCTGTTAAAGGAACAAAATGCATTTTAATGCCTAATGTTTTCCCTGTCATATCGTTTTATACAACCAAGCCATGATCCATAACACACGCAAGTGATGCAAGTCGCTCTGCAGAGGCGAACAAGTCCGGGCATACCTCATATTCCCTTCCCTCTCTTTCTACCAGGCAACAGCATCCTCACAACAGGATGTGATGTAGCACAGGCTACGCCGCTTGATCATCCAGTTTGAGATCGAGAAGAGCTCTCTGCTAACAGTGACACACTACTGACTACACACTACCTCATCAAACGCCACCCAAATAGGTTATTAATCAGTGTCGTACGGATAACCCATCATCACTGTATAAAACGGACATAACGGTGTGGCACGTTATGCGGAATCATTGCGTTCCCACCAAGTAGAGCACATGCAGATGTCGGTCATAGGACCTAAGTATGAAAGAGGGGCTAACTTGGTGAGATGAAAGGCTTCTTTGATTGTCTTGGCGGATTGATAAACTGTCGTTTTGTTAAATAAAACATGAGAAATCTAGGAAACTCGGGGACAGTTTTTAAGCATTAGCCTAGAAGCATCGCAAATCCTGGGGTATAATTGTCACCTAAAGTCTGGGAGAAAAATATGTTTGTGCCAGTTTCCGCCTATTTTGCTACACAGTTTTCAGTGTTTGATGCAGTATCCAAACGAAAGCCCACCAACCTTGTATACTTGTCCATAGGTGCCATTGCCGACCACTTCCACTAGTTCGAAAATCCCAGCCGGGTCCTAAATAAAAAGTAACACATTATACGGTAAAACAAATTGTGATTGATTGTGTGATTATTAATACAGCATGGTCTCCATTCTATGGGGCAGATGCACATGATTTTTCTTAAATGTGTATTGCAAACAAAGAGTAAATGACATTTTTTCTGAATGTGTATCTATAACAAGAACTGGCACGTTTGGTCAATGCTTTTGTAGGTGTTTAGGAGTGATCGCGTAAAAGACCACTGATAAATTAGGAAAGCAATGATGCACTCATTGAATGCTCGTTCAATAACATGCACTCACCCGCAAAGATGCGAGGTCTATGTCCACAAGGCTTTTAGCAGGAGAATCGTTCGCCATTTTTCAAGAATAAATAGAAATCGCAAAGTATATTTTATCTCCGTCAAGATGATTGTTAACTTGCAACGCCGTATCTCATCGTTGAGTTGTTTTTCTTATTCCTTGGTTAAACAATTTCGGTCCTAAGCGGGTTTTTCTTTGTACTTCCCGACGCCGTTGTCTAACCGACGCGGTTACTCCATATTGAGCTACCGCGACTGGCAGTTCTAGCTGCTGTCTCTAGTCTCTCCGCCCTGCCTTCCTGCCTGCTCCCCCCCCCCCCCCCTCGCTCGCTCTCTCTCTCTCTCTCTCTCTCTCTCTCTCTCTCTCTCTCTCTCTCTCGCTCTCTCTCTCTCTCTCTCTCTCTCTCTCTCTCCCTCGCGCTCTCACTCCACTATAGCTAGCATCTCTAACACAGGAAGCTGAATCTGGAAGGTCCTGTGTGAGTGTATGAGAGAGAGAGAGAAAGAGAGAGAGAGAGTCTGCAGGGGCAATGGAGGGTAAACATAATGTGATAAAGGCCTCCCCCATCTTTAACAGTGGAAATGTATCCACATAATCCCACATCATGATCTACTCCTGTCCACAATGTATTAGCATACCTCCCATAGGTTGAGCCATTCTGCTGTCATTTGATAAAGCCTGTAGTAGGCCAATCTCAAATATCATTAGAGGGCCTCAATAGACTGACTAACTAATTCATTTCCCTCTGACTTTTTCACACCACTTTCTGACTTTTTCTCGTGCTTCCTCTCCTAACACAGTAAGACTGTGTTACTAACACCCCCCCTCTCACACTCCCTCTCCCCTTGCTTCTCTTCCCTAACTTTTTCTCTCTCTTTCCACCTCTATCCCCCTCCTCCCACTTCTTCCTAGGTGTGTAAAATAAGGCCTTTTTTATGGTTCTTATCAGCCTTTTTACAATGACAGTTAACTGAACTTTATATTTATTTAAGAACTGCTGTTAAGCATAGAGAATCTACCCAACTAGAAAACCTGTCATTAAAATAGGTTGTTACACACATCATGCTAAGGGGTAATTAGAGCATGTGAAATGGAAGCAGTGATATAAATATTTCACCAGCGCTGTCAACTCTGGGATTGTTGTGGGGTTGGTCCGTTAAATCCCATCCTCGGTGATGCTAGGTCTACCTGCCATTCCAGACTGGGCGCTCAGGGTAGTCTGACTAGGGTTAAAGGAGACAGAGTTACAATGCTCAGCGTCAGCCTGAGGGGACAAGGAGACAAGGACACGTTCATGTGTGACACGTTCAGCAAAAAAAAAATTCTATGAGTTCTAGAACACTTAAGAGTGTTCTAATACTATGTTTACCCAAGTCCTGTCTTGAACTTTTGTGAACTAAATGAACTTGTTATATCATAGGCTAGTCTGGTTTAGCCTGGTCTAGTGTGTTCTAATATGGTCTGGTCTATCCTGGTCTAACCTAGTCTAATCTGGTTTTGTCAGGTCTAATCTGGTCTAATTGGATATCTTCTGATCTAGTCTGGTCTAATCTGATGTCTTCAAGTCGAACCTAGCCTAGTCTGTCTTTGTCTGCCCTAATCTGGCCTAGTTTGGTCTAATCTGGCCTATTATAATCTTGTCTGGTTTAATCTAGTGTGGCCTGGTCTAGTCTGTCCGCAGGTTTTTTTTAAAGATCCTGTAAAGTGGAATTAAAAACGAGTTTCAAGGTCACCACACCACAGAATAATGTATTATTAACTACCCATCCAAACTCGAATGAAAAAAAACACCGACAAGTATGTTAAATTAGGCTTTGAAATCGTAAGAAAATCAGCAGTCTTCTCTGTTTGAGACTGGGGGGGGCGTGTCGCCTGAAGGAGCTGAAGCTCGGCCCCCTCGCTGGAAGGCGCCGCCTCTCTCAAGTAAGCTACCTACGACCCAGATAATGGACGCTACGTGAAGCCGAACAAAACAGTATAGAATTAGAATGTATTTGTTCAATGAGTGAAACATACAGTACAGATGCATATAAATGAAATATTCCCCTGAGCTGTAACACAGGAGTAAATATTTACAGCAGAGACAGCAGACAGTGAGCTCTCCAACTACTTCTAGCACATTAGCTAGGTTACCGTTTCACCAAAATACCATCATTCTACACAGAGTATCCTAATATCAAGTTAGCGGTTTGCACTAATTATAGCAGAGATACCTCTGGAAAAGGTATCTATTATAATTATAACAAGCACACAGAACTGAGTGATGAACTGCTGGCGGCGGTGGATGGTCCAGGTGCGATCGGAGGATGAACGGCCGGGGGGGCGATGCTCGGTACGGTTCCGTGCTGCAAGAGAAGCCGTGTGTTGGTGAACCCCGTCTGTATCTGGTCCATGTTAAAACTGTCCGCCGTGAAATGGTCAGTGGCGCAGAGGCGGCTGTTGGAATTTATCCGAAGCTTTCCATGAGCGTGGGTCTTCACAAAATCTATCCACCTATTTTTCCTTTCATTATCAACAGGGAACTTAAATGGCGTTGCAGCGCAGCTGGAGTTCTTGCATCCAGGGAAGATGCAGTTGCGGGTGGTGGGAGACATCCTGAAGCTAGCTAGCTAGCTGATGTAAGCTACAATAACAGTACAGCAGGAGGAGCCATTCAGTGATCTGACGTAAATGGGGCGAAATGACGTAGATAGGACATTTTTTGGCTCCGCCCATTAAAACCTGATCTGAAAACGGAAGAGAAACTGTTCTTCGGTCTAACTCCACATTTCAGTGCGACAAAGTTTTAGCGCTTTGCACATGCTTTCAGGAACTCATTTCACACGTATATAATGTACTTAGAAGCAAAACATGGAATTTACTTTACATGATCTTTAAGTGACATGGGTAACCCCAACCCTAGTCATTCAGACCTGAGAGACCCATACAATGTGAGCCGTTGTCATAGTTCCTGAGGCTGAGAGAAACATCTCACGGTAGATTATTAACAGCAAAAAGGAGGGGGGCTGTGTGTAGGTGTCAGTTTGTTTGGTGAGTGGGTGTGTGTACATGGTGTGTGTGTGTGTGTGTGTGTGTATCTGAGCATATGAGGGAGAGACAGTCTTTTATTCCATTTGGCCTCCAGTCACAGAATAGTTCTGCACAAAACAACAATAAGAACTGTCAACATTTCCACCCAAAGCTTCAGTTGACTATCAGAATGTTCTCAAGCATTCCTTGCCCACTATTTTCCTAATTTATCTCCACAAAACAAATGCTTCCATTAGGGCAGTAATCTTAATATATATTGGGGAGGACACATCCCCCATTCAAATCTGGTCAAAATGTCCCCCCCAATATATTGATATAAAAATATAAAAAAAACATAAATGTGCTACGCTACGACAGGCAACCACGCACGCTGTCCGAAATTATCATAAAAAATGTAATCATATTCTAACTATATAACTAAACATAACAAGTTTTCAGTTGGGGACCCTCAGCCTCCCCTGCAGATTTCGTGCCCCTCAATGTTGACTCCATGGCTACGGACTTGGCTTCCATTCTAAACAAACTTAAACATGCTGTTCATAGATACTGTATTTATGTTATTACAATAGTCTGGAAGAACATTTTTCATAGTTTGTTTTGCTCACTATTCCAACTCTAGTAAACTCCTAGTAATCACCAGTGCTGCTACAGGGATACTGTAGATAAACAAAAAATAATTAACTTTGTGTAATTCTGTAGGAGATAAGTGAAGTGTGTGTGTGTATGTATGAGTGTGTGTGCATGTGTGAGTGTGTTTTAAATGTAATTGTGTGTGTGTGTGAGAGAGAGAGATAGGTGTGTGTGAGCACTGGTCTGCCCCAGCAACAGTGAACCCCCCCCCCCCCCCCCCCCTTGCCCTCAAGTGAGTCAACAGCAGCGGTCTATCAGGTCTGACCAGTGCCAAGCAGGGAAAATAAGCCTGGGAAAAGCTGTCTGTGTTTGTGTGCCCCCATTGGTGCATGTGCCTACACATCACAGCGGCTTCAACACAAATGAATATATTTCAAACTCTACTGTTCAAAATATCTGCAACGTAATAGTAACCACACAGCCAGGATGTGTGTTAGGAATGTAATGAGCACACACACACACACACACACACTTCCTCTTCTAGCCTCAAAAGGAAGTTTGAAAAAGAATGAATTTGCATACAAAGGTAAGATGGAAAAACATTCAGAACCTATCCATTCACCAGAGTTCCTGGCACACACACACACAATCACACACACAATCACACACATTATCACAAACACACACACAATCACACACACAGATACACACGCTCACACAGGAGGAAGAGCAGAAAAAGAGATGTTAGGTACGTATCACACTGACAGCCACTCATTCTCCAGGTTAGCTGGGATGATACTCAAATGATACAATGCAAATACTCCTCTTCCCTCTGTGGTGAATCAGGTGAAACTCAGACTTGTTGACATGGAGGGTTCATGTCGTGGTCCACACCAGTTTGTGTGAAGAGCAACCACGTGCATGTCTGTGCCCATTCATGTGGGTATTTGCATTTGAGTGTGTGTATGTTTGCATGTGCCTGCATGTGCATGTCTATTAGTGCATGTGTGTGCTTAAGGGTATTTGTGTGTACATCACAAAACACAGGCTCATAATATAACAACTTCACATGGCATAGACCAGCTCAGAACCTGCTCCTCTTGTCTGTCACAAGTATGGACATGCACCGAAGGGAGCTTCACCGGGGTTCAGATACACACAACCCACAACATGACGATGTGACAAACACAGATTTGCACTGCTGCAATGTCATGTTGCTGATCGATAGTGATGATACATACATTGTGAGATGAGAAAAATGTGAGAAAAACATTCATGGGTGGAAAATCATCATGTCACCATGGACTACAGGCCAGACGGTTGGTCTGATATCGACGTGAGCTGGGCATGTAGGTGACCACTAAAGTCAGACTGGGGTGTGGTCTGTCTGTCTGTTGTTGTCTGTTTGAGAGAAAAAGGAGCTGTCTCTGAGAAATGCTCTCTCTATGAACCCTATGGCCCCAAAAGCACTGCCTGAGTTCCTGCCAACACAACACTGCCATCTTCTGGCCAATAATTCCCACTGTGTGAAGAAAAAACCCTGAATCAAAACATTCAACATATTTTTGCCCGGCAACAGACACAGTGTGTGGACTATATAAATTACCTCCAATGACAGAGACGTAGAGGAAAAAAGGGAAAGAGAAAGTGTGTGTCACTTCCATCTGGATGACTCCACATAGGCATGGAATAACCCAAACATAAGGTCACAATTTTACCTTTGGGGTCCATGTCATCTTGTGTTTCATGGTTTCATCACCTTGGTCCCTTTCCTTGAACACTTTGAAGTAAACTTGCAGGAGCAATAGCAACAGGCATTTCATTTTGCTTGGTTATCTGGGTATAACAAGAGAAGAAGCCTTTTTAGCCTGTTTATAAATGTTTTCTGAATGTTGAAACAGGCATTCTGTAGGCTGTGTAGAAACTGTGACAAGTGATGAGCATACATCTGCATTTTCACAGAAAACACAAGAAACTGCTATAGACCAGGTTTGAATCCATGGAAGTATTGGAATATTCCGGGTCTCTGGTCTCTTCTCTCAACAAAGAAGGATGAGATCGAAGGAGTCTTCCTTCAGATCTTTACTTTCAGGGCCAGGAGTGGATGGAAGGAGGAATCAAGTAAACATCTACGAAGAGTTAACCTCGGACTGTGAGTCAGCCTGAACGCACTGCACTCCCAGCCACACAAGACTACGGGAGTTTGAAGTTGCATAACAAGCAGCCCTCAGTGTCTGCAGGCATCAAGGCTGGACAGAGACAAACATTTAATTCTCTCCATGACACACAAGGAGTGAAGACATGTTATAAAACAGAAGTTTGAGTGGAGCTGGCCAAGGCAGTGAGTTTGGTGAGATAGGGTCCATATTTTATCACTAAGGGAGGATAAAGAGATAATATTAGAACCAGAGTTAAGGACCATGGATGATCTATATAGTTCAAAAGTAGGCCTGGTTTGTGTCTGGAGTACATTTACGTTCAGTCATTTAGCAGACGCTCTTATCCAGAGCGACTTACAGTAAGTACAGGGACATTCCCCCGAGGCAAGTAGGGTGAAGTGCCTTGCCCAAGGACACAACGTCAGTTGGCATGACCGGGAATCGAATTGGCAACCTTCGGATTACTAGCCCGATTCCCTCACCGCTCAGCCAACAGACTCCCTGTTATGTTGTGGAGTATGGATGGGGGGGGGGGGGGGGGGGGCTGAGGTGGGGGGAAACAGTGTTATCTGACCTGTCGTTGCTCTGGGGATCCACTTTCACAACTCAAACTTCTACATTTGACCGACCAGTTTGGAGGGCCCTGATAAACAGAGCGTCCTCCGGGACATTGGCCCTTTTTGAATCCTCTAACAGCACAAAACCCAAAACACATTGAACAGGTCCAAAACAGAAGACAGTCAGCATTTCAGGATTTTGCTGTTAATTTAATAATGTACTTATAATTATTATAATCATATTTTTTTTTACAATTTAGAATATGACTTTATTTTACAAGATGGTCCATCCTCATTTAACATGGAGTAAAACACAAGATCATATTTCACACAGCCTGTTAGTTTGTGGTGTATCTCTATAACCTCTAGCCACATGGTAGGCTATAAGGTATTCAGCTGTGAAATTCAAGTAAGAGGTCTTTGTCATATCTGAAAGATGCACAACCACCCACTGAATTTCTGCCCTCTTCTAGTAGAAGTAAACTACAAATCCCATAACTAGCGGTAGCTTTATCTAAAAACTACATTTCCCTTGTCTGTGTAGTTCCGTGATGCGATTGAAGGTTCTAGGTACTCAGGGTAGATGTGACTGAAGATTTAATATTATAACATAAAAGACAACTAATTGAAGAAAAATGCGCTGGTTTGAAGGTTCTATTCCAGCTGCCATCGCCGCTGCCAAACACCAGAGCCTTGTTTTCGTCGTCGTTATAACAGGTAACAGCTGTAATAATAGGTCGCTCGCTAGTTTGACATCGTCGTCAAGCGTAGAATTTCTTGCTGCTGGCTACTGTAGTTAGACTATACAGTAGATCAGCAAGCTAACCAGTTGAATGATTCGTAGAAAATGTAGTCTACGCTAGCTGAGCTAAGTGCACTGTCACTAGCTATCACCGGCTATTGTGAAGCAAATGAGCTGTCATTGTCAAGAAAACATGACATATCACAAGCGAATAGGAATGTCAGTTAATCAAGAGAAATGTGTGGGACTGACAAGCTACTAATGCTAGCTACCTAGCATAGCTTGTTAGCTAGCTGCTAGTTTGCTGTAATGGCAAGCTGTGACGCTGTTGACAGGTGACTAGCTTTTGATAGTTTTGGTAACAGTTTTGTTATAAATAATGAACTAGTAAGTTGCTGACATAACTTGATCATTTTACATTGACAACATAAGCAACATGCCAATTCATAATTTTGATGTGTGGTCAGTTTAAGGCCATATAATTTTGCGTAGCTGTTCCAGTAGCACTTGGTGGACGTCGTGAGTGACTCAACACTTCTGAAAAATTGTAAAAATATTTTCTTGACCCCCAGGCGACGATGAGCAGTCCACACAGATGATTTCCAGTTGGGAGGACGACAAAGTTGCCGATGCGTCCCTTAACACTTGTGTCGCAATTAAGGTGGATGCCAAGAGGTAGCCTAACTGCTTTTGACCTTAGTAACATTGCGAAAACGGTGAATTGAACAGTGCCACAGGACATGAACACATTCCTGACACGGTTTTCTCTTTTCTTACAGTGAGACATGTGTTCAGTTCTCCCAAATCTGTATCCTTTCATTACCACACGGGTGATCAATCACAATGTTGCTGCGGTTTCATTACTAACTTGCCTTGTTTGTTTTCCACTGGCTACTTCTTTGCTATTTTACTTACTAACAGTAAAGTACTGCATGTCGCTGTAGTTGATGTTGTCAACGAAATATGTGAAAGCTGCAATAGCATATTGTGAAAGACTGACAGAATGTGGATGGAATTCCTCCCACAACAAAAGTAGGCTCATCCGAAATAGGCGTATCTTTTTCTGCTTGTGGAGGCACCAATACAGGGTGTGAATCATTGTAGCGGTGTGCTGTAGGACTCCCTGAAGGCTGCCTCTGCTGACTTGACCTTAACCCAGCCCCTCGCACAGACCCAGTGGTGTGCATCCCCTCCAGCTTCTTCATCGGGGAGAACGGCATCCCCCTGGAGGTTATCGCCGGAAGCATTCCCGCCGAGGAGCTTAGGATGAGAATTGACAAAGTCAAAGAGGTAGCGAGCTTCCTGACTCTCAAACACGAGCCCCCGTTAGATGTAGCCGAGGTGTTAGGTTTCTGACGTCCTGTGTGTGGCAGATGCATGCCCAGCAGATCCGTGCAGAAGCGGTCGCCCCCCAGGCTGAGATGGGGCTCCCCATGGAAGCCCCACCCCCAGAGGAGCAGACCCCACCCCCGGTCACGGCACTCCCGCTGTCCTCCCCTGCTCCACAAGACCTCCAGCCCACCCAGACACCAGCCACAGAGTCCACAGCCACACCTTCGACATCTAAAGGTGACACTTAGGAATTGCTGGAGACCAGCTCTGTGTGAATCAACGGCATTCAGTGCTGTCGTATCGTCTGGATGGCAACATGGATGATGACGCGTTAAGCTTTGTCGCCTCTCCCACCCAGAATCCCTGTCCAGGCCTGTCGAGGAGGCTTCTGGTCATGTGACCCCCGGCGAGGACAGGAGCACCTCATCGGACGACGCCTCCGCCAGCTCTCAGCCCGACGAGGGCCTGGATGCCAAGGTGGAACGGTAGGGAAATCCACACACACACAACCACACACGTTTACATAATGCACACAGTAAGTCTACTTGCATACCGACTGACCAGTGTTCTCCTGCTTTTTCTTCTCTTCCGTGGATGACTTTCCCTGCCCAGGTTGACAAAGCAACTAGAGGAGAGGAGAGAGCAGAAGAAGAAAGTAGAGGAGGAGGTAAACCCTGACGTGGCTGAGCTGGTCAGGGCTGGACACGATGCTCTCTTCAGCTGCAGGCTGGGGGACATGTGCCTCGGTGTGGTGATGCAGTCTGGTGTGTGTGTGTGTGTGCCGTCTGTTCAGGGTGAGATCAAGAAGGAGATGGAGAGGAGGAAGCAGGGCAAGGAGGTACTGGACTTTAAGAAGAAGCAGGAGGACGACAAGACCAAGCGGATCCTGGATGAGAGGAACAAGGACAAGGCAGAGGAGAAGGCGGCCAGGGAGCGTGTCAAACAGCAGATTGCCCTGGTACTGAGCCTCTCTCTCTCATTTTCTCTCTTCCCCTGTCCTCTTCCTCCCTCTCTCTTCCGCTCTGTTTTTCTTCTATCGCCGTCGCTCTGTTTCTGTCTCGCTCTCTTTCTTTTTTCTCCTTTTCGTCGTCTTCTCTTCCTCCTCTCCGCCGTCCTGCAGTGAACGCGGGCACAGTAGAGGTCAGATCTCATGAAATCAGCTGAAGTAGAGCCTCAGGTCCCAGTCATGGTGCATTCACCACCAGAGGCTGGTTGATGGGTCACAGTGTCAACAGATACTCCACTGCCCCCTACGGACTGGCATGTAAAACTGCAGTCCACAGAGGATTCCGTCCATAGTTGAATACAAATGAATTAGAGATGGCTACATAAGTTCTTTATTCATCCTTTAGGGGAAATTACAGAATTGATCCTGAGCTGAGGAATAAAACCAGATCAGATGACCTAGGAGGAGTGAGGTGTGTGACGTGAGGCTTGTGTGACCCCCCCCCCCCCCCCCCTCAGGACCGTGCGGACCGGGCGGCCCGCTACGCTCAGAACCATGAGGAGCTGGAGACGGCTCGGCTGGCAGCCTTGCAGGCCAGGCAGGCGGAGCAGGAGGCCCGGAGAGAGACCCCGAACAGAGAGAGGAGGTACGGGGGCTGGAACTAGGCTTCACCATCAGGGCTTCCTTTTGTCTTCCTCCCGGATTCATATCGTGAATTGAATTGGAGGCTTACTTCATGGATCGTGGAGATTTTCTGTGTTCTGGTGTGTGGTTGATTTGTGTGTGTGTGTGTGTGTGTTTGTGATGTGTGTTTTCCCCCCCAGCACCAGGATACAGTTCCGTCTCCCAGACGGTTCCTCCTTCACCAACCAGTTCCCCTCAGAGAGCAGGCTGCAGGAGGCACGACAGTTTGCAGCTCAGGTCAGTCTCTCGCTCTCTCTCTTCTTTTCTCTCTCTGTCTCTCTCTCTCTCTGTCTAACACTCTCTCTCTCTCTCTCTCTCTCTCTCTCTCATGGTATAAGCCACTCTCTCTCTCTTTCTCTTGAGCAGTCTGTACTTTTACCAGACGCATTATAACAATAACATCATCGTCAAGACCATTGGGTCAGTCAACCCTACACAGTGTTACTGGTGATGAATATAATGCTAAGTCCATCGTATTTGTAGAAAGGTATCTTTATCAATCTGGCCAATCCTTGCATCAGTTACCGGCTAGTGTCATATTGATCTATAGATACAGTATACCACCTGAATAGAGAGACCATCAGCTTCCAGATAGCACGTTATCGCTAGACAGAAAGAGCCATACATTTGATCAGCTACCAAACGGTACATGTAATCTGTAGACGAGTGGCATCTCTACAGATCAACATGGCGTCCCTACGTCACCGTCACGTCGGCGCAGCTCACAACCATGGGTGTTTGTCACAGCCATGGGTGTTTGTCCTTTTCAGGAAGTAGGCAATCGCTACGGTAACTTCTCCCTGGCGACCATGTTTCCACGGAGGGAGTTCACCGGGGAGGACCTGGACAAGACCCTGCTGGAGCTGGAGCTGGCCCCCAGCGCCTCGGTTGTCCTGCTGCCTGTAAGCCTCACACACACGCCTGACACCTTCACACCCTGCTGGAGTCAGGGGGCTGGACACTACTTGGGGTCTACTCTATCTGATCATATGTCCCAAGACAATCAGGACAGTGACAATTGGCTCTTTTCCACAAAACTGTTTTGAATCGAAAGTCATTTCTTGATTTGTCTGTCTCTCTCCCTCCCTCTGCAGCAAACGGGGCGCCCGGCCCACTCGGTGGTGCAGTCGTCCGAGGGTGGTCTGTGGGCTCTGCTGGGCTCCATCCTCTATCCCCTGCTCGCCGTCTGGAGGTTCCTCACCGGCTTCCTGTTCAGCAGCCCGGGCCCCGCCCCCTCCCCTGCCCCCTCCCAGAGACCCGGAACTGCCCCCGCCTCGGGCTCCTCTGGTGGGGAACCAAAGAGGTGAGGGCCTGGGGTCCCAACCCCCACCACCTGCCCCTCATGACCTCCCTCACCCTGCCTCACCTCAGAGGAGAGCTCCATAGCTAGCCTGGCAGGGACTGCAGTTGCGGAATGTTCTGGAGTAGGGGGATTAGGGTGGCTTGATGATATGGGGAGTTTGTTGTTGCATAACAGTCAAATTGTTGTCATAATTGTCATATTCATGCCTCTCGCTAATACTATTCTTCTCTCTCTCTCTTTATGTTTCTATCTTTATCGCTCTCTCTGTCTCAGGGAATCCCTTCGCAAGCGCACAATGGAGAAGAGACCAGAGGACTTCAAGAAGGACGGTAAGATCCACAGACTTCGAACCCAGGAAGACAGCGAAGATGACAACAACACCTGGAACGGGAACTCCACCCAGCAGATGTAGCGCAATAACACTGGTTCTCTCTCTCTCTCTGTCTCTCTCTCTGAAACGGTTTGACTTTGTCGAGTGCGTGCAGTCGGTGTAACTGAAGATTATGCTGATTTTTAGGGCTATGTTTATTTGTTTACCGATTTTCTCCCTTTCCCGTCATCCAAGCTTGTTAAGTCCTCCTGCTTCTTCCTGCATGGGTAGATATAATCAAGGTAACCCAGCCCTCCATGGACTTGAACAGACCCTTCTCCCGTTCCCCCTCTCTTTGTGTTGAAACTACTAATTGCTTCAGACTCGCCTGACCAGGTGTCTGTGTGGGGGGTCAGCGCTGGCCAAGGAGCTTCTCTCCAGTCTGTTAACTTGTCTGACGGCTGCAGAGGAGCTTGGAGTGTTTTATTTAACTGTAACCCAGCTGGGTGAAGCTGGACGAGCCAGTGAGTGGCTGTAGCGAGGGGGGGTGTGCATAGATAAGTTTTCTACCCTGGCTGTGGGGCCACTGCTGGCAGAGACTGCCTTGGCAGTAGAATGTGTTTCTACTAGTTGAACATGAGCAACCACTGGAACTGCTCCTGTATGTAACAATGGCAAATGATGATGATGATGATAATGATAATAATAATAAAGATTTTCAATAAATGATGTTGTTTGGGTTTGTAAGTACATTCTGAAGGCAGTCAAGCAGGTGCTAGGTTGTACACCGAGATGTAAGTTAATAACACTTTATAGTTTCTTCATAAATACAAATAATGCCAAGGCTTGATTTATTAGTCACAGTCTTATTCAAAAAGCATAGTCACTACTTTAAGGACTGCAGGTATCACTATGGCTCAGATTTGTTATTTAATATACATTTAAAATTATGAAGACACTGATGTGAATTGACATTCTTTAAGATTGCCATGCAAACCCTTATGTTCCCAAGGCAAAGTTTCTGCTGTCAAGTATCACTGCTAAAAAAAGTTTTTTACTTAAGGCACACAGTGTAACACCGCTTCAAATCATTTCCCACATTATAGCTCTTCTGATGATCTCTCCAGAAGCCACAAGATGGTGTGGAAGAAGTTGGATTTTCCTTCATATGTTCTGTCTAACCTTCTCAATATGTCTGAACTTAATGCCTCAGAGAAACTTGGCTATAACCGCTGTGTCTGACTTGGTCGTTGTTATGTTGAGATGTTTGTTAAAACTCTCTTGCCAACACATAAACCCCAGAACTCAAGTCACTGTTAGCAAATAGGTAGATGGAACACTTTCTTCATCACCGTTTCAACATCTCTCAGACGGTCTTAAAGCTGATGAGGTAGTCTGGGTAGGCCCCGGAGTCGCAGAACACCACGTAGATGAAAGGGTTCTGCAGGTTGTCCACGGCGCAGTCGTACAGGTCGGACCCCGGGTCGCTGGGGTTCAGGGGGTCAGGCTCCCGGATGCCGCTCCTCCCCTGGCAGGGTTTACCCACCAGGACCCGGGCGCGGTACATGTACTTGAGCCCGCTGGCGTCAGGGTTGGAGTAGGTGTCCTGGCAGGAGTACCACGTCTCCTTGGCGAAGTAGGTTCCGTTGCCGAACATCGTCGCTGTGGAAGAATCCAAAAAGTCGTCAAACACAGGGACAAACAGAGGGACACTAATGTGGTGAAATAAGAGTGTTTTTCTGAACACGGCCCTGGTAAGGAGTGTCGTTATCAGACAAGGGATGTCTTGGTTACCGTTCCTCCCACAGAAGCTCCTGTTGAAGCCATTGGTGGTGATCTTTTTGCAGATTTCGTTCGTGGTCCCGTGGTAGAGGTTTAGCTCATTCTTTGTTTTGGGGTACTTCTGGTCCAGACCCTGTTTCTTCACAGCATACCTCTGCCACTGGTTCTTGCTCTGAATCCTCTGGATCTGAAGACGAGACCGACATATAGCTAGATATAGATATAGCTGACACTAGATTCAATTTGTACATTTACGAAACAAGGGTTTTAGAAGATAAAGCACTCAAGACAGCTCATTAACCTTGACCACTTGGATTTTTTGTTGCGTCTGAGTTTTTGGATTGTGGCTGGTTTGGAGAAACTCTTTCTCAACACTCTGGTACTCTGATGATGAGGAGACCAGGTCAACAATGGACAGGTCCTTGGAATCCATTTTGGTCCAGCTTGGCGGAGGTTGGATAACCGCTGTAAAACAATACACACAAAGTCTCACAAAATTTCCCTCACTGTTAACTTTTTTTGGGCCATCATACAAATGCCCTTAAATGTGAGAATCGTTTGACTTCTCTACCTATGTCTCCATCGGCTCTCAGAGTCCTCTTGACGCTGGAAGATCTTCCTCTGCTGTCTTTCTGCTGCATGAGTTTGAGGTCCACCTTGTATGTCTCCCCCTGGTGGGTGTAGGTGAAACTACCCTTTTTCCTGTGGTAAGCCAGCTCCAGGTCGTAGCTGAGACTGGAATCCAGCTCCCTCCAGACCTCCCCTTCCCCGACCTCCCAGCGCACCGTCTTCCTCAGCCTGCTCTCCTCCTCCGCCCGGCTCTCCCGGTCCTTGGCCTTCTGAAGGAAGTCTTTGATCTGGAGGACAGAGTCCAGCACGTCCTCCTTCTTCCCCGAGACGGTCACCCCATCCTGGGACGCGGTCACCAGGAACTGCACCTGGTTCTTCCGGCTGAGGGCCACGATGGCCTCCTTCTCAGGCTCCAGGAGGAGGCCCAGGTGGCTGGAAGGCACCAGCTGGCTGACGCACTCCTCTGAGAGGAAGGAATCCAGGTGTGCCTTCACCTGGGCCAGGCTGGCTGGAGTGAGGCCGCACACCTGGACCTCCATGCTGGGGAAAGGCACAGCAGCAGTGGCCTGCTCCAGGCACACAGGATGTTTGGTAAGAGTCTGAACGGAAGTGGTTTTGGCAGGTTTGGTAAGAGTGAAGGTGGAAGTGGTTTTGGCATATTTTGGTGTGATTTTAGTGGCTGAAGGAAAAGGAGAAAGTCCACAAATTAGGAGTAGTAATTCTCATAGAGATTGACTAATAAAATCACTTGTAGTAGGAGTGTGGCACATTCTATATTGTGTTACTGCTACAGAATCTGTTTTGGTTTTGAATGACAGAAATGTGGAATCCTTCTCTGCTGACCAGACTTACCACTGGGTTTGGGGGTCACCTTCTTAAACTGCTTCATAACCTCCTCAAAGTCCTTCATCATCGCAGCTTGAAATACAACTATGTGTATGGTGGAGACAGAGGGCTTCCTGAACATCAGCAGATAGTCTGCTATCGCCGCCATCATGGCATTCCCCACCTGCAAAGCTCCTAGATTGCCGGCACCTGTACAAGGATTTTACAAAACATGACACTGACCTGATCTGAGGTAAACATCTGTGTCAATCATCATTATATATATGTCATATTATTGTTATATAATCCACACATTGCGACATGAAAATACAACGTCATGACATGAATAGGACTAGAGATGCTCATGCTCACCTGTTCCCAGAGCTGGGAAAGAGACTGACTGGACCTTCTGGTCTTCACACTTCTTCAGGGCTGTAACCATGGAGCTGGTGATGTCGACCTGCTTGGTCCTTCCCACCATGTGCATGATGTGCTTGCTGTGGAGATTCCCAGGCTTGGTGAGCACCACAGCATCATCGGGTTGTTTGCCTGATAAATAAATCGTGGGGGAAATTCACTGGAACTTAGAAGACCGTCTAAAATACAAGACCGTTTAAACTACAAGAACAATACAAGATTAATGTGATTGAAGCTGTAGTTATACTACTCAAGGTAGTGGGGTTTATAGGAGAAGCAAACTCATACCTAGAGCTTCACACTCATCCACCACGGCCTGTCCTGCAGCTTTAAGGATGGCCCCCGACACACCTACACAGGAAACACAGTGAGCTGTTCAACCAATAACACCTCAGATGCAACAAATATCCCATGGCTGTCAATCAGATTCATTGATAAAAAAAAGAAAGTTGGACAATTATTTTTATGACCTTCCACATAAGACAATTGTGTTCTGTTCAGGCTGATGTTCTGTAAATACACTGTTTTTTTGATCAAAGCGCAAGAAGACGCAGCCTGCTGTGATTGGCTGCTGAGAGTGGAGGAACAGGAAGCTGACCTGTCTTCAGGTCGAGGGTGGCGTTCGTGCTGTTCACAATGACGTCAGTCTTCTCCTTGGTAATGTCACCATGAAGCACTTTGACTTTTATTGGCCCAATTATGGCTTCAACTGTGTTGGCTGAGCAAACAGAGGATCAAAAAGCAGACTACGAAACAGACTTCTCGTGTGTATGGTTTGAAACCATTTGGAATGTATGAATGATTTACTGACTTTTCTGACTGCTGTCGTCACTCTCAGAGTCTGTTGTCCATGCATCACTGTCATCATCCTCATTACTGCTATCTTCATCCTAGATTACAGTCAGAAAAACATAACTAGAACGTTTTACGCACCAGTAAACTGAACATTCTTCAGAAATGCCAACCATCCAATATGTAAAAATCATCAGTCATCAAAAAAACATTTGAATGAGCAGATAAACCAAATAAAGCTGGAATGTTCCAGCAGGTATTAATTCAGATGTTTCTAAACATTTGAGATACCATGTGGCTGGAGGTCCAGAGGGAGAAGCCCTGCTGAAAGGCCTGCAGGATCGGATCCTGGTCCACCAGCAGGTAGATGAACCTGACCACGGAGGGGGTGGGAAGCTGGGTGAGATGGTTGTCGATGCCCTGGAGAATGGCACCCACGGAATCAGCCCCTGATAAGCCGCCACCACCTGTCACAGGGGCGGTTACATCAGACTTTTAGGACAAATTCATCAAAAATAGTCATGTCTTCATTGAGCAACATGCAGGATCTGTGACTGGGACCTCTTAATCTGCAGTCGAATGCTCTCCCACTGAGCTATACCCATCCCCATAACATGGAAAGTGCATTTAATGACATGAACAGGGGTGGTTGGATGAATTCAGTCCCATCATAGATGCTGTTCAGAAGTGGACCTGAACCCAGCAGAGTCATGCAGTCTCGAGCGTGACCAGGTGGGTGTTCCTACCTGTTCCCACAGCAGGGAAGGAGACGGTGGTGATCTGCTTCTCCTCACAGCGCTCCAACACCTTGGTCACTCGCACGGTGGCGTCCGCCACAGAGTGGGGCCCCAGCATGTGCAGGATGAAGTCGCACTGTAGATCCCCTCCGCTGGTCACTCCAGCCACGTGACCCTTCAGAGGCCCTGCAGGGGAGCAGAAGAAGAAAAACAGAGTACATCACAACTTTCTCATCTCTGACTGCTTTAAAACGGGCCTGTGACTCTCAACAGCCAAGCCTCAACTGAGCTAGACTGAGAAAAATATTGTAATGGAATGTATAGCAGATGCTTCTATCCAAAGCTATGGGGGGGATTTGAACCTGTGACCTGTTGATCTGCAGTTGAAACGCTCCAAAACTTCAAACAAACACTACCACTGCAGTCAAAGGCTCTACCAAAGCTCTACCACTGAGCTACTTAGCCACTTAGCCTAATTGCAGGTAAAGTGTCCCAGAGATAAACCAGTGTCCCAGGAGCCAGAGAGGGTTATCTGAAGGAGAGAGCTGCTTACGGATCATCTGGTACTCCTGCTCCATGGCGCTCCCGGCGGCTTTGGTGATGGCCCTAGAGACTCCTGAAATCACAAGAGCAGGTTTGAGGGATCAGAGCACCTCAGGTAGACTCACTCTAAAGATGTAGACAGCCATTCACCTGGCATGAAATACTATTCAAAACATGTCATGAAATGTGAGTTTCATGATTTTGAGTGCGTGATCTTGTTGGATGAATATGCCCACCTCCTGTTAGGTTGAGGTCAGTATTGGTAGTGTTCACAATTCCTTGGACTGTTTCCCTGGTGATGTCGCCTTTCCTAACCTCGATTTTGATGCCGTGGATCATCACTAATGAATCAACGTTTAGCTAGATTACTTGATTTACCCCCAACACATAAAACATTTGAGTTTGAGTTTATGAGAAGGATGCACAAACATTCTTATGTGAGATAAAGGTAAAGTGTCAAACCTTGATTTGAGGGAATTTTGGACTGAGCAGGTGCAGCCTTTGGCTGAACAAATAACAAATGACAAACAAGTTACATCTCTAATCTGAAAACACACAGAGCTACTAAAACAGCTGACCTAAATTAAATCTCTGAACGACAATGGCTATTAGGAATATGAGTGTGTTTTAATGAGAGCTACCTTTTTAGGACGATGCATTCTCCTATTCCGTTTGGTCAAAATGTCGTTCATAGGGTCATAAACCTTCTGCTCAAAAGACACAATGAAGACCTCTCTGATGCTGGACCAGGCTGTCTGAGATGTGTGGTTATCCAGGGCCTCCAGTATAGCTATCAGGGAGACTTTGGGGTCCATGCCACCTCCCCCTAGGGCACAACACAACCACAAAAAACGACTTTAGTAAGAAACCGCTGACAGGAAATTACCTGTACAGAATAAATCACAACAACGAACCACAGAGTTTGAAGTAGCATCAATATCTGTATGAGTAAATATATAGATAAATAGTGAATGAAATCGTGTACTGATCCATTTGCATGCTCTAAGCCTCACCACCTTGAAAGCACAACATTCCTGTGTCTGTGTGGAGGCTTAACTGTACAGTACCTGTGCCGATTGCAGGGACAGACACACTGACAGCTTGCTTGCTGTCACACAGCTTGAACACCTTCTCCATAGAGGCTGTGATATCTGCAGGGACACCGGGCCCGACCATCTGAGCTATGTGTTTACATTTCAGGTTTCCTCCCCCGGTGAGCACGACACCACCATTATTCAGAGGACCTGTTGAAACATTCACTGTTAAGGAACAGTTCCAGGATACAAAACATCAGGTTGACCTGTCTGCTTCGACGTTGTTTTATAACCATGTAATGTCCGCTACGGTATTTGTTTACCTAATTGTTTACATTCATCCACAACTGATTGTCCGGCGGCTTTTAGGATGGCCCCAGACACACCTGTAAAAATCATGACAAGGCAGATTTACACTTGAAGATTCACACAACTGGAAAGGCTAGTTTCAGATTTTTTTTTAATAATCAATCAAATGCACAAAACAAGAAAAAAAAAAGAAACACAGAATTCACAGAACTGACTTACCAGAATTCAGGTTTAGATTCTGGTTGTTGGAATTTACAATGACATCCACAGTCTCTTTGGTGATGTCTCCCATCTTGATGTTCACAGAGACCTGAGAGACTGCATAGACAAAACCAGGGTAAAAACCTGTCTGAGAAATTAAGGCTTAGTTGAAAGTGTAAGGTTGCAAAAACTTTATTAATGGCTCAAGGAGATGACCTGGCTTAGCTGGTAGGGGCGGTGCTGAGTTTTGTGATGCTGAGCCTTGAGTGACAGTTGTCGTCTGTGCAGTAGTAGAAGTGGTTGCTGTGTTTGACACTGTAGTTTGATGATAGCCCTGTTTAACACAGCAAGGTAGGATATATCCGTTTGAATACATGCTTGATGCCATAACTACATATTCCACAGAAACACCAAGGAATACGCCTTGTGAGATTTATAAACCAGGAAAGACCTGGTGTCACTAAGCTGAATTTAGTAACCAGATACAGTGTTACTGAGAAGAAGGAAGAACTCACCAAGGCTTCAATGGCTGATTGGAAGTCCGCAACTAACTTGGCATCAGTTTCTATTATATTTATGTTCTTCAGGTTCTGGGTAGATGCCTGAAAGCCGGTAATGAACTGAAGAATTCCCCTTATCACTGCTCCGCCGCTCTCTTTGACGGGAAACCCAAAGGGGCCACAGCCTAGTGCTGGCATCCCAACAGAGGTGCACATCCTGTTCTCTGCCTTGATGAGACTGTCGTGCACTGCTGCCTCGAGATAGGTGATATTCTGAGTTGAGGACCCCCAAACAGGTATACCAGCATAGAGGAGCAGCTTCGCCTTGAGGGTGCCTGTTTCCGACTCAACCACATCTCCTGCCAGTAAACTCTGTTTCTCCTTCAGGAATTTGTCAAGAACCTTCTTGATCTTGGGACCCCCAGATTGTAGAAACTGCCGGGCGATTAGGTTATCCAACGCCAAGCCGCTCAGTGGACAAACTAAAGCATCTGATGCATGTTGGGAAATATTATCTTGACTAATGGTTAAAGTGATGCTGCCTTTTATATCATAGCTGTGCTTCTGAGGAACCGTAGCCACTTGTAGCCTTAGGTGCAGATCGCATTTCAATTCTTTAGCTTTTGCCTTTAGTGCTACTTCGTTCTTTTCTAGGGCTTTGGACTCCCCAGCCTTTGTGTACACGTGCTTCTCGGCAGTAATTGCACTGACCCGAAGTTTCACCATTTGTACGGCCTCTTTGATCTTCTCACTTGCTGCCGTGACCTTCAGACAGGGGGAGTGTGCATTTTTACACGCTAGAATAGTCACCCCCAAGGCCTTGAGATTGGGGTCATCAGAAAGACCCATGCAAGACTCGGCGTACTCAACTTCTTCGAGTGAATTGAGAGGGACGTCCTCTGTCGTGGGCTTCTTGTTCTCCAGGTATCCAGTTATCTTGCTCAGCATGTCTGCCACCACACTGGAGACACCACAAATGCCGATCTTTGTAACTGAGGGAGAGATGCTGACTTCTTTGTCATTCCCGCTGGTTTTAAGGTCACTGGTCAAATCTGTTTGGAACTGCCTCCACTGTTCACTGTTGGTCACATTGTTCTGCTCTAAGGTGAGTTTGATGACCTCCTCTTTGATGACTTTGTGGAGTTTGTCTTCAGCTTTCTGGATTTCATCTTGTTCTCCGAGGATCTTTATTGACTTATCGGCACGGAGAAATACACATGAAATATTCATCGGACGGAAGTGGTCCCTTTCAAACTTCTTCAGGTCCAGCGACATCATGAAGTTTACAAGAGGGACAGACAGATCAAGCTCCTTAGCTTGGACATTCATCTGAATTTCTTTTACGACCCTCTCTGCTGTGTTCACCTTGTCCTTCAAACCCTTCACACATATGCTTTCATCTTCTTTGGACAGTTCCACATCTGCTACTTTGCCTGAGATACGGTCCCAGATGAAATCCATCTCCTCCTTGGAACCCAGGACGATCTTAGATTCTCTGGTGTCCCTCTCCGTCTCAAGATCTTCTCTGGCCTTCTTCACAATGTCCTCCAGCTCCTCCATGACCCCCCCAACCACAGCATGCGTTCCCACCACCACAATCTCAGACGTGCCTCTGCTGTAGGACACTCTGGCGTTAGGGCGGTTCAACCCAAGGCAAGTACTTTCAACTCTCTCCCAGACCTCCATGGCAGATGGCAGCTTGGCCTTCTTGTACTTCTCCAGCAGGGCCTGGGCTTCTCTGCGGGCGTTACCTTCCCACGCAGGGCCCAGACGCAGCGCCCCCAGAGAGTCCTTCTCCATGGTCATCTGTAGCTCCAACTGAGGAGGGTCGGCGGCCATGTTGATCGAGGCACCAGCGTGAACCTTGTCCAACACGGCCTTCATCTCCTTCTCGCGTCCCTCGTCACTGCTTATGAAGCCCAGGATGGCAGAGCAGAGAGGGATGGCCACCTTTGTGGGGAAGTCTGGTTGCAGAGCTGGGTCTCCGCGTAGAACCTTCTGCAGACTGGAGTAGAAGAGCTGTGCTGTGAGGACTACCCCGGTGAGAATGTGTTTCTGCTCCACCACCTTGCTTGCAACTGTGACAGAAAAACAACCAATCCATTGATGAAACGTGAGGATATAATGCCCGGTGTTGACATTAATAGAATAGTCAGAAGAACATATATCACTATAGTTTGAATGTACACAAAATTGATTGAGCACGCATTCTTTTTTATGTTACAAGGCATTTCATGCTTGTGACAACATGATGCCACGTTTTTTCCCTGTACAGTTGTTTTCAAATCAAGCGTGAACCAGTATATTTTGGATGACCTACCGTGACTCTCCTTAAAGGTTATGACAATGCTCTTGTGTCTAGTGACCCAGATCAGCGAGGCGATTTCTCCTCCTTTACTTCTCTTGTTGGAGAAATAGAGACTAATGGTCTCCTCGTTAAGCCGGCTCATGTCCCCCTGGACAAGCACAGAGTCGGTCTGCTCCAACCCACAGGCTGCGATCTCCAAACCCTGGACCATCTTACTGTTGCATTTCTTCAGGAAGGACTTTCCATCTGTATGGGTGACAAATTGACCAGTATCCTTATCATTACACTCTGCTGTTTGGAGATTCACAATTCCTTCCTACTCTTTCTGAGTGGAAATGCATGAATATCATGTTAATGTCGACCCACCGATGTCCTCTTTGAAAGTGACCAGTATTCTGTCTCCATCGTCAAGTGTTTCCCAGACATTCTCTGCCCCTTGGCTACAGCTGCCAATGTACAGAGATATGATCTTGCATTTGATGTTGTCGTCGAACCCGCTGAGGATGAAGCGCCTGGGGTCCAGCTTTCCCTCCTCAACCCTCTCCTTGTGTAGCTCCACTGAGATGCCGTGGGAGTGTTCCTTCTTTGCCAGGATCTTCTCCACATCTGGGTGATCAGTAAGTGTTCAGAGCTTCGTGGTTATTCAACGGAACCCACACATTGACCCATTTAAATATTTGTTTTTATTCTATTTTTTTTAAACATATTTTATCCCCTTAGTATTAGTTAGACTTTGTAAACTACTTATATACGATTCTTATATGTTTAATGTATGCACCTTCCTACCACAGTAAATTCCTTGTCTGTGTGAACTTTCATGGCGAATAAAACCAATTCTGATTCTGATTCTGAAATCATGTCAGAATATGCATGCATGCATGCATCAAAGAAATAATGACGTATGTATTATTTTGATGTTATGAAAAATGTTGTTAGGGTTACTTAGTGAAAAGATCTTGATGTACACCGCAACTCTGGAGAAGTCAAATGAAACCATTTCTAATGACAGTAAGCTTGTTGTTTTCATATAAGTATTTCCTCATTCATTCCTTTGTCCTCTATTGCCAAGGTTATAAGTGATGTGATGAGTCATGCTGTTTTACAGACCATAAATTCCAGCCACACATTTCTGCCAAGGCGTAAGCAGAGCTTTATCCAATCAGTTGAAATCTACTTGCATAAACTGAGAATTATGATTCTGTATTTTGCTAGTCTTGCTGTATGTAGCACCGTAACAAAGTCAAGACAATCACTACAAACAAACTTACCTGACCGGTTAGACAGTTTGAGGATCCAGCTCTTCTTGCCATGCCTAATAAGACGATACTCTGGCACAAACTGTTCAAAGTACATTTCAAGGATCTCTTTGGCGTCTTCACCAGTGTGTCGGACCAGTAGTGAGAAGGCCTCTGTCTTTGTATCTTCAACCTTTGTGGTATCTAAAAAATGGAGTACACAAACAATTAGTGTAGTCTACACAGTATATTACTGTCCATTCTCTGTGAATTACTCATTGTCCCCCAAGGAATAAGGAATATCAATCTCACCTGCATTTGGCTGCAAATGTAAAAAAAAAAACTATTAGAGTCAAAGTATCATTTAAATGTAACTATTGATGACCTATATATAACAAGTAATGAATAGACTAGTAGTCACCTTGTTTTGAGTGCTGGGTACAGACATACCCAGCATTGTGAGTTTGCTTATGTCTGGACGAGGTAAAGTTTTCGGTTTAACTTGTTTCACTTCTGCTTGGTTATCCTTCTCCAGTTTCACATGAAGTTCAATCACCCCTAATGGTTCTTTGAAGTCAATCTGGTGTTTGCCTTTTGATAAAACTTTTTGCATGACTATGGAAGAGATCATGATGAAGTTACAGTGTGTTGGATAGTGGAGAATTGAACGTTTGACTGGATGTTGAATTCCACATTTAAAAGACCTGTGTGATTTAATACATGAACACTACTACTGCACAGATGTAATTTAATTAAGTATTTCATATTGATAATAATTACCTCCATCGTCTTGATAAACGAGCAATGCTTTTCTTTTGTCTCCAGGGTAATCCAGGATGTCCAAAACCTCTCCCCCAGACCGCCTTTTGTTTTTGAAGTACAAATCCAACCTCAGTCTTACTTGGTGCAGGTCGTCCGGGAGACCCTCCAAAATAAGCCTTTTTTGCGTCATTTTGTGAGCCTGTCAGTCGGTAATTCAGTAACGACAGATCATAACTTTACTGAAAAGCGCTTGGAAATGCTGGTCCGGTCCGCTCCCAAGTCCTCTTAAATCAACTTGTTTGCGATTTACAATGCAATGGAAAAACCCTATACAGCTGTAGTTAACTTTCACTTTTGATTTGGGACCCATGTGACTTCTGGGAAATATTAAGAACAAGAAGTCTCAACGACAAAGAAGTATACTCTGCACAGTTGTCTGTTTATTTATATATTTTGGTAAGTTAATAGATTATAGCGTCTAAATAATAGTTGGCCAAATACATTAGCGCAAATACGAAGTGGACAGGCATATGTTCTCGTTTTCGCAGGCAATGGATGACGGCACGGCAAGAAAAGATGAAACTGTAAGTATTTTTCGAAATCTTAGTTTGGGTCATCGAGATTTGCAAAGCTATATGAAAAAGACGATCACGCATTATTCTACATGTTACAAAATGTGTCAATTAAAAATGTATTATTCTCATATAGTCCCAGCAAGAAACATTTTCATGTTGATTTTCTTATCTGTATGGATAGCAGGGAAATGAATTTACGGATGACAGTGCAATCCTTGAGGCTAAGAAAGAGCTGGAGAAATGGAAGGTATTCTTACAAAAGAAATCTGGGAAATAATTTTCACAGACTGTAATATTTTAGTTTGTGTTTAAGTTATATTTTTCCTTAAAAGGCAATGGTGTTAAAGGAAGAGGACAAAAAATCTTTGATGATTTTGGAGAAAGTGGATAATGATGATTCAAAGACACGTGCCCAAAAAGAGATGGAAGCCCTTTTTAAAGAGATGGAGAGTCGTAAGAAAGAGTTCTCTAACACATTGAATGGGATAGAGGTAAGCTATGTTTTCACCTGTTCACTAGGTCTTTTGGTTCTGGTAGCTAGAGAGCTCCTCTAGTGTTCAAAGTATATGCTGGTGGGATATTATCTCTGTCAAAGAGAACTTTGTAAGGCAGGGAATCTGAGGGTTCAAAAATGTAATACAGAAAACCCTACAAAAGTGGAGGATTCCAAGTGATCCAGTTCTTAGATCTACGCGACATCATGTGGAATCATGAATATGTTTTTGACCAAGTGCATTATTGTAAGGTGACCCTTTACACTCGAGCTTTACACATTGAAAATGTTAAATTCGGTTGTAAAATGTACAGATGAAGATTGTTTCATCTATGCATTGACTAACATGGCTAATATGTAGAGTCCGTTGATCGCTGCATTGTTTTGTTATTATTTATTAAAGAATGACATCTCCGACCTTGAGAAACGTAACGCAGAGCTGAGGGAGAATCTAAGGAGCAGTCTGGCCAAGGTCGAAGCTGGCAAAGCTGAGTCTTTTAAACTTCAGCAGAAATTTAAGGTAAAGGCCCTCCTGGTTATTGGACAAACTACTGACATGCTCCTGATAGTTACACTGTCTCAGTGTAGGCTACATCTGTGACCCTTCTGTAAAGCCCTCCATTTCTCCCTGGACTTATTACCATCATGGGTGGTGACTATTGGGTTGGACTTAAGACTGTTAGAACAGACACACAGCTTCTTCCATATAAACTGCACACCATCGACACACAGAACTGGGAGAGTGTTACATATATACTGACACCACAGACAACTGTCATGTTTGCTGTTGCGTCCGTCCAGATTTTTGCTACCATCCCTGAGAAGAAAGTTAAGTTCTCCGGCAAGGCCAGCGAGGAGGAGATCCCGGAGGTCATCAAGGGGGTGTTCAGCATCACACAGAGACCCTCGGTCATCCTCAATGGAGGCCAGGCTCTCATCACCTTTGAGGAGGAGAAAGGTAGCATCACAAGGAACCTGGGAGAAGCTTTAGTTGTCATATACACATGAACCCTCTCTATATGTGGACACTGATTTTCATTCAGAAAATTGCCTTTTGTCAGTGTCCTGATTATATATATACTGAGTCAAACTTGTTTGGAGTGTTACACCACTCCATTCCTGTACAGGAAAAGCTTGTGTTTGATACATTTTTCTTATCCACCAGTGGCCAATCAGATCCTGAAGATGGCCAAGTGCTTGGTGACTTGTGAAAAGGCCAAGATAGATGTGAAACCCAGGAGCTTGCAACTGGAGCCCTCAGTGAAGTTTGAGGTACCTTATACGTACCTTACGTTATACCTCACAGTCACCATGGCTGTTTCCTAAGGCTACATGGAGAACATTCCTTATGTGATAGACTCAAGACAGACATTTTTCCATTTAGTGTACAGTATTTTGATCCAATTCACAGTAAATTATTAGAGATTCATAGTTTTAATAGTTGTTCTCAAGCAGACAAACAAGCAGTTGTCTCCTGATATCTCTGACACTCAACGTAGTTGTAAACCAAGTTATGCTGTTGTTGCCGGGCAGATCCAAATTGATGTCTCCAAGAAGTCAGTGAGGTTCTCCGATGCTCCACCCACCATGGCGGAGGAGCGGATGAGAGACCGCCTGGAGATGAGCTTCTCCAGGCCCAGCCGGGGAGGAGGAGAGGTGGAGAACGTGGAGTATGATAAAGTCACTGGGACCGGACAGATCACATTCCTTCATACTGGAGGTAAGAGGGAGTGTGTGTGGGGGTGGAGTGGCCAGGGAGGGGGGTGGGGGCTTGAGTTAGTCTGTAGCCCCCATTATGCAGAACTGCGAGGAGTCATTAGGGGGCAACATTACTGACTTGAACAGTCTGTGCAAAAAGGGCTTCTGTCTATGTTGTTGTGTATGCGCTTGTGTTCTGGTTTCAAGTTTTATTAGCTGTATACAAGCGCAGGTATATTGAAATACTTGCTCATGCAGTATCCTAAAACCTGAAGTCCCAAATCCTTTATAAATAAATACGGTTGTAGACATCCCTTTGATAATATTAAACATTTCGCAAAAAGTCTGTGTGTATGTGTGAATGAAGCATGACTTTAATGTGAGCCCACTGCCTTTGACATGCCAAAGGTCATCCAGTTTTAGAGAAAAATACTTTTCCCAACTCCGCTCCTCCGAGTCCCAGAGGAGTGTAAAGGCCCATCCTCTCCTACATCACCACCTCTGTGTCTCCCCCTGTAGTTGCAGAGAACCTGGCCCTGAAAAGGACGTATCCTGTGGATGTGGAGCCAAACACAACTGTAAACGTTGGCCCAGTTTACAGTTACAAGCTGAAGAAGTTCCAGGTAAGATTCCAGGGTAGTAACAAATGCTTTCTGTTTCATGTCACACCCAAGCATTGCCCAATAATGAGTCTCATCTTCAATCCTTCTCCATTTTAACGTTGTGAGGCTTGTCGAAACAGATTCTTTCAGACAGTGATCTCGTCACGAGCCGCGGAGGTCGTTTGCTCTGTGATATTTCTTTTAGAGACCTACTCTCTGGTTCCAACAGTGTTTGAAACTGGCAATGGCAAGGGTGGCAAATACATTGTGTTTGTTGGACAATATATCATCATTTTATATATATCATGATTAGTTTAATCACCATGATTAATGATGTAAAGTTTTGCACTATCTACGCTGCTGTAATTCTGCAAATTTCCCCACTGTGGGACTAATAAAGGATTATCTTATCTTATGATGATTAGACTGTAAAATCACGTATAGGGGACAAGTCCAACCACGTAATATGCCCGGACATCATCGATACCCTCCAATAGCAGCCCAGCATGTTCTAACCTCAGCCCAGCGTGTTCTAACCTCAGCCCAGCATGTTCTAACCTCAGCCCAGCGTGTTCTAACCTCAGCCCAGCGTGTTCTAACCTCAGCCCAGCGTGTTCTAACCTCAGCCCAGCGTGTTCTAACCTCAGCCCAGCGTGTTCTAACCTCAGCCCAGCGTGTTCTAACCTCAGCCCAGCGTGTTCTAACCTCAGTCCAGCGTGTTCTAACCTCAGCCCAGCGTGTTCTAACCTCAGCCCAGCGTGTTCTAACCTCAGCCCAGCGTGTTCTAACCTCAGCCCAGCGTGTTCTAACTCTTCCCTGTTCTCAGACGTTCTGCGGCACTCCGAAGCGGACCATCCTGCTGGAGGACGTGGAGGATGTGGAGGACGAGGAGGACCTGCAGGATCAGCTGGAGATCCACTTCCAGAAGCCCAGCAACTACGGAGGGGAGGTGGAGAGCATCAAGTACCTCTCGGCTGGGAAGAAGATCAAGGCCTTCTTTGGGGATGACACAGTTCAGCTGGAGGAGGCCTGACTGTCTTATATCCAACAGAATATCCTCCAGAGCCACTGAGACCATTTCTGACAATCAGGAAGTGGTTAAAAGTGATTAAGTGGTCTTTAAACCATAGATTAGTTTAAGCTTTAATGTTTAAATGTGTAATTGTGTTTTGGGTAATATAAGGGGTTGAATGCTGCTATCATATATTTTCTTTTTGACCAGATTCCATAGCTACAGGTGGAGAAGATATATCTTATGATCGTCTCATCCCCTGTCTTAATCATTTTCTCATTATTATGAAGTGAATTGTATTGCATTGGGTTGTATGAAGCAATTTTATGAATAAAATGTTATGTTAAATTTAACATCTTGAATGATTGAATTTCTTATGTTGTGGGCATTGAGGGATCAACAGCATGGGTCTGTCGCTGTAATGACCTACCAATATCCACTAGATGGCAGTGAGTGACTGGTGTTTATATCAGTATCAAGACTCAGTCACAACACATCTATTATGGCAGCAATAAAAAAAAACATGAGGTGGGCTTAACATAAACTGGCCATTGAAATGTATTATAAAATACTAGAGAGGGTACCATTTCTGGGGAAATTGTGAGGTGTGCTAGTGACTGTTGCAGCTGGAGCATCATTTTTCCCCACCAAACTTAACTATTTCTCAAACATCGAAACATTTGGAGAATTTTCATGAGTGTACTTACATTTTACAACTGATATTTATGTCAATCATTTTTTGTATTACCTATTTTATGACTTTTATGACAATTTTTTTCCCTTCTACTATTTTTAAACATTTACGCAACCCTTTTGAAACAAGCTGATTCAAACAACCTTGTCACTCTGGCAGTATCTTAACTGGAATTGCGATTCAAGCAGTACCATCTACTAACTATGCCCCCCAAAACAGGTGTTAATATCCCAGGAAAGCATATCAACCTACATATGAGACATTCTCACCCTGGCCTGTGCCTGTGGCCTTTTTGTTCTGTAACTAGCCTAGTGAATTTACAGTTCTACCAGCTAATTGCTGACTGTGCCTAGCTAGTTTGAATGCACGCATTGTGTGATGTTGCGTGACGTATTGACGCCCTGACGTTTCTGACTGTGGCTAGCTAGTTAGCTACCGTTTGCTTCATTTTTCGGCACAAAAGTAGGCGAATTATGCTTAAACCGTAAAACGGAACGTTCGCGGAGATACAAGCAACGCAATTGTGACCAAGACAAACATTTGGACACCGACATTGTCTATGTACTGCAAACATTGAGAGACTAGTTAGGGTGGGAAAATAAATAAATACAATATATGAGAGAAAATATAGGGTGTGCCTTGCAAAAGCTTTTGCTGTTTCTAAAAAGACCTGCAACAAACTGATGTAATATCTTACAGTTTTTCTCCATTGCTTTGGCTCATTTCACGAAACAGAAATGACATTCTCAAAACAACACATGCAAACCTCCAAACCGCTAGGCACTTGTTCACAACTCATTGGAATTTTTCATTCCTTTTATCAAATTGTATTAGCACGTCGTTGCAAATGACAAGTACTTTTGCCTACAGTTGCCACAAATGTCAAATTATTTAGCACATCTTTGCAAATGGTTAAGTACAATTGCCTTCAGTCAGGCCAATTACCAATTGAATATATCTTGCTGGTCTAAACTGACTGTTGCTTCACAGTCAAGTGGTTATTCTCTGCAAAACATATTGTGTACATCATCACCTGCACAATAGTTCACTCCACTGTCAAAATCTTTCAGGCACATAATACCATGAAAAACATTATGGTATATACTATAATATGGATCTCTTGGATCATTTGCTTACTGTCATTGTCAGGTGCAACTAGAACTTTACAATACCCAGAAGCTCCTGGTGTTCTTGGACCGCCTGCACTCCGATCTTATCCCTCTCCATGAGAGGGGTTTGGTAGGGCCTCACTTGCTTACATTTGTCATTGTGTGGGACAATGTAAGCTTCCACCATGGCCCACTCATCAGGGTTCACTGCCCATCCAAGAATGCTGATGGTGCTCTTATCACCTTACTCCCCATTCCTCAATCCTATCGAGGAGGTTTTTTCTGCATGGAGGTGGAGGGTCTATGAGCATCGGGCTCAAAACCAGAGGTCCCTGCTCCAGGCAATGGATGCTGCTTGTGATGATGTCACAGCAGATCAGTGTAGGGGATGGCTGCAGCATGCACAATGATTCTACCCCTGTTGCATCGCAAGGGAGAACATCAGATGTGATGTCAATGAAATCTGTGGCCAGACAGACAGGAGCGCGAGGATGAGCAGGAGAGTGAGGACCAAACTAGTGAAACTCCAGCTTTGCTTTACTTTCTTACTGTATGTGTTGTTAGTGTAGGTTATACATAATGTTAGTTTTGATGTGCTTATTGTATGACAGTATATTGTGCTGTACACATTTCCTGTTACAGTAACCATGATGTATGGCAATTACAGTAACAATTTCCATGGCAGTGTGAGTGCAATATGTGATGTGAAACCTTGTAGGCTACTCTTGAATTACTGTAATCTTTTTTCTGTTTGATACACATTTACATTTTACATTTATAAATTTAGCAGATGCTTTTATCCAAAGCGACTTCCAAGAGAGAGCTTTACAAAAGTGCATAGGTCAATGATCATAAACAACGAGATAGCCTCAAAACATTGCGGATGGCCAAAACATGAAGCATACATTGTGAAAAGCAAATAAGTGCCAATGGGAAGAAACATAAGAGCATGTTGTTACGTAAACAAGTTACAATTACTGTACATAAACAACATGAACCTCACAAGTGCAAGAGTGTACCTGTAGGAAAGCAAGCAACAATACAGTAATATAATTCACAGCGGGTACAAGAAGTTACAGTAAATCAGTTACAACAAGAGCAACAAGTCCTTCAATAAGAGTCATTGTTTCCTTGGAGGAAACTAACATCAGGTCCAGCAAATCATTCCTGAGTATCGTTGTGCTCCTGGGAACAAGTGCGTCTTAAGCCTTTCCTTGAAGGTGGGGAGACAGTCAGTGTCTCTGATGGAGGTGGGTCACATCTTGTGCCTGGGGCACAAGATGTGACCATAATTGCACGTGTGCATTCCATAACGTTAAACTTTTGTTGCTGTATTATTTTAGTTGCAACCCTGGCAGTGGAAAACGTTCGTGGGAGCAAATAAAAAAATAATGTAAAACCATAATTCAAAACGGTAAGTAGCAGTAGGCAATACTTGCACATATTTTAAGGCCAACAAGTACAATGCTGAATTGCCTGAGTCAGTCCCTTTTGTAGGATATTGGTATAACTACAAAAGGCCTATAGAACAATGAAATTGCTTGCAGCCAACAGGAAGAAAAATTAGGCAAAGAAAACTGGGGGGGCCCTCCTCCACAGGACTTCACTCCTGCTGAGGAGCTGGCCCTCTCCAGCTATCAGGGTCGCCCCATGATGGAAGGAGTGGAAGGGGGCATTTCTTCAGACCCTGGTGGCAGCAGCTCGGAAACCCAGGCATATGTATGTTTCAAGTAATCTATGTGACCATGTTCATTCAACAATTATTTATGAATATTGTAGGAGTGAAATGTATTACTGTTCTCTGCAGTGACAGGAAATACGGTGGTGTTGCTGCCACCACCCACTGTTGTCCCACTGTGCCATACAGAGGTAACAGTGAAACTAATGAAGCTTGCGCAAGTTCAGTCAGGCAAGACCGATCCCTGCACTCAGGCTCAATCGTAGTGTACACTACTCACTCCCCCCGCTAAGAACGCCCTACCTTCCCCCGTTCCCTGGTCGGGCGGTCACTGGGGTTCAGGTCGATTAGCGCTCCCGCTATCAATTAATGGCGTCACATGATCCGTGCCTTTAAATATGATTCTCTCCCTGTGTAGTTTGTCCATGCTATCAAGTGCGCGACCCTCCACCACCCCGTCGCCACCCGGTTCCTGTCTCAGTCTTCGGCTTGATTGGTCGTCGGCTGCCGCCACCGCCACCAGTGTCTGGACTCCGTGGGGGATTCTTCTTCGGGCGTTGGGCAGGCGCCCATGGTCTATATAATTCCCTGTGGGGTTCAAGCTCCAAACACCATAGTACATTTATTAGTCTGTAATAAACATCTTTCACTCATCCCAGGTCTCTCCTGATTGAAATAGTCATACTACAGTATGTATGCCATATGTGGTTGCTGAATATTGATCAAATATGCCATTTATTTTCTCAAGTGGAGGTCCTAGATCAGGGGTGTCAAACCCTGGTCCTCGAGGGCCGCTGTCCTGCATGTTTTAGAAATTTCCCTGATCCAGCTCACCTGATTCAATTAAATCGGTTGTTATAACGACCAGGGGCGATTCTATGATCAGAACTTTAGGGGTGCTCAGCCCCCAATGAGAATGTGACATGAATACAGTGCCTTGCAAAAGTGCTAAACCCCCTTGATATAAATCCTTAATTTCACTGGATAACAATTAATACATTTATGTATTATTATGCAAAATATTGAATGAATGAAAAAACTAAGGATATCCCTTTCTTCATGAACTACCAGCATCAAATGATAATGAACAATAATATATATATATATATTTTTTGTATTATTATTATTTTTAGGGGTGCTCAGATGAAATTTAGGGGTGCTTGAGCACCTCTAAAAAGGGTCTAAAATCGCCAATGATAACGACCATTCATTCGAATCAGGTGAGCTGGATGAGGGAAACATCTAAAACATGCAGGACAGCAGCCCTCGAGGACCAGGATTTGACACCCCTGTCCTAGATGATCAGGAAACTGTGTCTGCCTGCTCAGGGAGCATTTTGGGGGTACACTTTTGAGTTTTATTTACCACTTGCAACACAGATGGTGAGAGTGTGTGAACGTGTGGCTGTGATTGAAGTGTCTGTAATGACTTGCTAATGGTGGTGGTCTGAACATGAGACACAAGTCCTTACAGTGCTCATTTCAAATATGACTCAATTGATTACATTGCTATTGTGTTAAACTCAGCAGAAAGAGGAACTTCTTCCTCCCCCTGAGCCTAGGGCCTCCACTTCAAGGCTAAGACAAAGACCAGGTATAGGCAATGAACCTTGAAACACAGTAGTCAAATGGACACCTTCAACTTTCTCCAAGTGTGCCTTGCAAAGGGACTTTGTTCTTTATTCGTTTCAGGTTGGATTCAGACAATGTAAGGGCCCTGTATAAAAGAACCCTGGAGCTCGATATAGAGTATAAGAGGCTCGATATAGAGTATAAGAGGCTCGATATAGAGTATAAGAGGCTCTTAATTAAAAAAACAATGCTGGCTTTTCTGTGTTCCTAGGGAAGGGAGAACACATGAGGATGTATTTGTTAAACTTTTTTCTACGTTTGTCTTTTTATACCTTTTTGTGTTTTTTTTGTTGTGCATTTTGAGTCTTTTGTGGGGGTTTTCACCATTTCTTTCTTTCAATGTCCTATTTATTCTTTTTGGAAAATGCTATAAAAGTGAAAGAAACATCGAAATTCAATGAAAGTAGTGAAATGATCATTTATTTAACTTGTGAATAGCATTGTATGGTACCATACACTGTTATTTTTGGTTTGAAATGTTTTGGTTGAAAGAAACACACATTTATGATATGGAAATGATTAGAACATGTCTCAAAGCAACCCAAGGACAACAGAATGGGTTAAGGGGAGACACCCCAGTGAATAGGGATAACATATAAACGTGAAACCTCCCCAGTTGATAACTAATATTAGGTCAAATATTGTTTTCATTACTAGTTTCCTGTAAATGTATGTTTAAATGCGCAAATGATGCATTAAGTTGTACAATATGATATAATTTGCATACATTTCCACAACGGAAATCAGAACATTGCATGAAGACAGAATGAAAATACTTGTTTACTTGTTCATTTTGTCAACATATTAAAGTCCAGTTTTTACAAAGGGCACTTTGGATAGCTCTTTTTCATCACTCTATTAATCAAAATATGGTGGCAACAGCCATTAAAGAAAATCCTTTGCAAATTGCGCTTGAATTATCCTCAAGAATGAGTTAGTGGGCCGGGCTTTTATACCGGTTGATCTCTGATCTCCAACTTAACCTGCTCCCGACCAGGTTTGGCGTTCAGCATGTGTTACCATGGTGATCTACCCCGGTAACAAGTGATCCACCGTCGTAGTACAGAAAACCCTGGGTTGAACCTGAAGTTACCTTGCTACCGCCAAATATTGATTCGTAGTACAGGCCCTAGAGGTACAAGGACATCGAAACAACGACTGACCAAGACTGAGCATAAAAAGGGACTTAATTACCAAAGCAAACAAGACACAGGTGAAAGCAACAACACTAACGAGAACATTGACGTTGACATTCAACCAGACACAGGTGAACCTAATAAACACGGGACACACTGGGGAAGGCAAACATAGGCACGGCTGTGGGTGTGACAACTGAAATACAACTAGAAATGCCTGTACTAAAATGTCAGGTACATTTAAAGGTTGCACGTAGCCTATCACGTTAGCTTGCATACTGTACCATTTAAAAACCCCAACGGGTTTGGGCACCTCACTCTTCTTCAGGAGTAATATCTCAGGTATTTCCTCTAAGCAACATTTCTTTTGAATGACAAGTTTACTTGTATTACATGTCTTGGAGTGATTCCACTAGGTAGGTCTTGTCTGTGTCCCCCCAGCAGGACTCTGGGTCGTGATGGCATCTGTGTCAGTCAGTTCTGGTCTGAACAAGACTCTGCAGCAGCACTACATGTCTCTCCCTCAGAGGGGCCTGTGTCAGGTCACCTACGTCTGGGTCGACGGCTCTGGGGAGGAGCTGTGCAACAAGACTCGAACCCTGGACAGAGAGCCCCAAGGACTGGAGAGTAACCACTCTGTGTGCAGTCCTGTGTGGACTGGTTTTACTGTGTTGTTAAAATACCTTTTTAACCCTCGTGCTGCCTTCGGGTCACATGACCCAAAGGTTCATAATGAACCATCGTTGTGTTTACCCAATTTTACCCAATACAAAAACAAATTAAAATAATTTTCTTTTAACCTTTGCAATGTGGGGGGTCTGAGACAGCCTAGCTGTTAAAAGAAAATGCTTCACTTTGTCTTTGTATGCAGTAAATCTGTCGCAATACGACGGTGGGTCACAATGACTGATGGGTCAGAATGACCCGAAGATAACACAAGGGTTAAAAGCATTTACAATCTATTGGTTGGTAGAAATAGCACAAGCGCAGTTGTAAATGAATATAAAACCTTTTGTCTAAAATAGATTTGATATGAAATGTTTATTGCAGGACCTACCATTTATGCTTCTTCAGGTGCAATAAAAGTAAAATTTGTCCCAAATCATATTTCCAAAATGACCAGATGTTACCATTATTGGTTTAAAAATGTACTTTATAATGCTGATGGTCTTGAAATGTATGCTTATTTTGGTCTGTTTGCCAGACATTCTGGAATGGAACGTTTTTGCCCCCACCTGCGAGAAAGACCAGTCTAAAAGTGTCATGTACTTGATCCCAGTGCGCATTTTCAGTGACCCCTTCACTCTTGACCTCAACAAACTGGTCCTGTGTGAGGCGCTTCAATACAACCGCCTCCCTGCAGGTACCTGTAAACCATTTTTTTTAAATCCTAAAACAAATATAGTTTTCTTAACTATATTTCTTGGCTTTCTTAACAAATAAGTCATGGTGTATAATAACATAGAATGTCATTTAAAAATGCATGTGATAGTCGGTCTGAGGAATCTCATGTCTCTCCTGGGCAGAGACTAACCCGCGCTCAGACTTTAACAAGGTGAAGGAGCGCGTTCCCTGGTTTGGAATTGAACAAGAGTACACTCCCTTGGGGATAAATGGACGCCCCTATGGCTGGCCCTCAAATGGATTCCCTGCTCCCCAAGGTAAGTGACATGAACCCGCCATTTCTTCACTTTGGACTAGGGTGGTTAGGGTTAACAGTTTTGAATAAATTAACTGAACTGATCTTGGATCTAAATTATGCATGACATTAAATGACATGGATGTTTCAATATCTTAAATCTCTCAATTCGCTTTTCTTTGGTCTTCCTGTTCAAGGCCCATACGACTGCAGCGTTGGTGCAGACAAAGCTTACGGCAGGAACATTGTGGAGTGCCACTACAAGGCATGTCTCTACGCTGGGGTCAAAATCTGTGGGACCAATGCAGAGACCATGCCTTCACAGGTACAGTAAACCTAATTATCTAATGTAGTTACTGTGCACAATACAGCTATTACCTCTTATTATTAAGGTTTCCTGCTGCTTTACTAGATCTGGCTGAGACATATTTTATGCTTTCACACAGCCAGTTTGTCTTTGTCTTTCATCTCAATCATGCCGTCAAACCTCTGCTGGCTTTCAATATCCCTCCATTCCTACACCCCTTCTGGTTCTCCTGGCAGTGTGAGTTCCAGGTGGGACTCTGTGAGGGGATTGAGATGGGAGACCACCTGTGGATGTCCCGTTTCCTGCTCCACCGCGTGAGCGAAGACTTTGGGGTCGTGGCTTTGTTGGACCACAAACCGATGACGGGGAACTGGAATGGGTCGGGTTGCCATACCAACGTCAGCACCAAAGACATGAGGGCAGAGGGAGGACTACGGTGAGTACACAAAGTACAGACCCACACGATCACGACACAAACTAACGCTCATACAAACTCTTGCTCTATGTGCATGCTGGGAGTGTAGTCTAAATGCAAATTCACCAATGCAAAGAATATAATAGTCAAATGTTTTGGTTTGTGTTTACCACACCAGAATTTCCTTTTGAAATTACAATTAACAAAATTGAATTAAAATGTAAATGTAGAAACCGGGTACTGTAACTATTAGATGAACTACAGCTCAGTTTCCCCCTGTGGTACCCAGGTACATCCAGCAGGCCATAGAGAAGCTTAGCGCTCGACACGTGGAGCACATCAAGGTGTACCACCCTCACAACGGCCAGGACAACATAAGGCGTCTCACCGGCCTCCACAAGACCTCCAGCATCCACGACTTCTCTGCCAGCGTGGCCAATCGTGGGGCGAGCGTCCGCATCCCTCGTCAGGTGGGTCAGCAGGGGAGGGGCTACTTTGAAGACCGCCGCCACTCCGCCAACTGTGACCCGTATGCTGTGACGGCCACCATTGCGCCCACATGTTTTCTGGATGAAGAATGAAAATAAGAGCTTGTTGTTAATAAAAGTCATGTTCTGTGAAGGGATACTGGACAAAAGCAAGCACACCCAATAATGTGTTTTAATGATGTTAAGGTGTGATGCAGTTACCTCACAAAGCTAAGGATGGGTACAGCACAGAGGTAGAACATTTAACTGCATATTAATAAGTTGTAGGTTCAAATACACCGTTTTCGATGAGCATCTACAAAATGAATACATTATTATTTATTCCGTTTCTCAATCAAGGACCATCACATGTCCAATGGTAGTGGCCTTTGCAGACTCGCTTCATAACTGAGAAGTGATGCTGCTATCGTACCTTACCAGCAGCAGTAATTTATTTACTGATTTGACCTGATTTAACCCTGATTTTAAATCAATAGATGACATGATTGTATAAGGTTGATTAAATCTACCATCTGGTATAGAGAGCGTGAGTATGATTTTATTAGGAGGACCTGGTTGTGGCTGAACACTATACTGATATTATAGCCCTATCAAGGCACAGGGGACATGAGAGTCTGTGAGTTATGTAGTTAATTATTAATGTTAAATGACAGTAGCAGTACCTGTAGTGGGGGGGATGGGGAGGTGGTGAGTAGGTAGTGGATGGGGAGGTGATGAGGAGGGGTGAGTAGGTAGTGGATGGGGAGGTGTTGAGGAGGGGTGAGTAGGTAGTGGATGGGGAGGTGATGAGGAGGGGTGAGTAGATAGTGGATGGGGAGGTGTTGAGGAGGGGTGAGTAGGTAGTGGATGGGGAGGTGATGAGGAGGGGTGAGTAGATAGTGGATGGGGAGGTGTTGAGGAGGGGTGAGTAGGTAGTGGATGGGGAGGTGATGAGGAGGGGTGAGTAGGTAGTGGATGGGGAGGTGTTGAGGAGGGGTGAGTAGGTAGTGGATGGGGAGGTGTTGAGGAGGGGTGAGTAGGTAGTGGATGGGGAGGTGATGAGGAGGGGTGAGTAGGTAGTGGATGGGGAGGTGTTGAGGAGGGGTGAGTAGGTAGTGGATGGGGAGGTGTTGAGGAGGGGTGAGTAGGTAGTGGATGGGGAGGTGTTGAGGAGGGGTGAGTAGGTAGTGGATGGGGAGGTGATGAGGAGGGGTGAGTAGGTAGTGGATGGGGAGGTGTTGAGGAGGGGTGAGTAGATAGTGTATGGAGAGGGGTGAGTAGGTAGTGGATGGGGAGGTGATGAGGAGGGGTGAGTAGGTAGTGGATGGGGAGGTGATGAGGAGGGGTGAGTAGGTAGTGGATGGGGAGGTGATGAGGAGGGGTGAGTAGGTAGTGGATGAGGAGGGGTGAGTAGGTAGTGGATGGGGAGGTGTTGAGGAGGGGTGAGTAGATAGTGGATGAGGAGGGGTGAGTAGGTAGTGGATGGGGAGGTGATGAGGAGGGGTGAGTAGGTAGTGGATGAGGAGGGGTGAGTAGGTAGTGGATGGGGAGGTGATGAGGAGGGGTGAGTAGGTAGTGGATGAGGAGGGGTGAGTAGGTAGTGGATGGGGAGGTGTTGAGGAGGGGTGAGTAGGTAGTGGATGGGGAGGTGTTGAGGAGGGGTGAGTAGGTAGTGGATGGGGAGGTGATGAGGAGGGGTGAGTAGGTAGTGGATGGGGAGTTGAGGAGGAGGGGTGAGTAGGTAGTGGATGGGGAGGTGTTGAGGAGGGGTGAGTAGGTAGTGGATGGGGAGAAGATGAGGAGGGGTGAGTAAGTAGTGGATGGGGAGGTGATGAGGAGGGGTGAGTAGGTAGTGGATGGGGAGGTGATGAGGAGGGGTGAGTAGGTAGTGGATGGGGAGGTGATGAGGAGGGGTGAGTAGGTAGTGGATGGGGAGGTGATGAGGAGGGGTGAGTAGGTAGTGGATGGGGAGTTGAGGAGGAGGGGTGAGTAAGTAGTGGGGGGGATGGGGAGGGGTGAGTAGGTTGTGGGTGGGATGGGGAGGTGAAGAAGAGGGGGTGAAGAAGGCCGAGGGGAGCTCGCTCTCCAGATCTCTAATTTACGAGGGGTTGGGTGTTTGATTCTCTCAGGCCTGGGCTTTAGCCAATGGGAAAATTGGCTTTAGCCCTTGTGTGCCAGCTTGTGGAGGAAGTGATGTCAGAATTGCACAGTCAACCATGTCCAGATGAGGCCTTTGGGAAGAATGGAGTCTGTTTTTTCTGGCTCACAGTGATACTGAAGAAGCTATTAGAGGGGTTGTGTCTCATATTCCTGGCCTAGCTTTTAGAGAGAAATGCAGTTTAAAAGGTGACAGAGAGAGAGAAATTGAGAAAAATGACAGAGAGGGTTTCACCACCAAAGTTCTTCATATTGGCATCTCCCCCCCTCCAGATCCCAAGTATTTGACTAGGGAGGGAGATTGCTCATTAAAACGTTGTTGGCGAGGCTCGCTACAACCAGCTCATCTGCCAAGACACAAGCTGCTGGCAACAGTGAGGCATCAAAATGAGCTAAACAAATTTCCTGGCCTGAATTATTTAGCTTTCGGTCCGTCAATCCAATAAGATGAATATCTCCCACTGGTAAATCATTCATGACCACAGTGTTCACTAGGCCAGTCGTACTGGCCACGGATCTGTTGATACCAAACCTGTTAGCTCCCATTAGCTGCATATTGCTATGGGGTCCAGGGACCAGTGAGATGGATTAAACCGGCCTAAACTGGATTTAGCACTACACCAGCGCCATGGCAACATATTGGCCTAAGATACAGATCAAGTCCCATGGGTCTCTCAGTATTGGTTTACTTGCCAAATTAGCCTACGGATGCCCAACCATGGAGAGACGGGTGGGGTGGCTGGGGCAAGATTGTATCTACAGAGATAATTGGTTGGATTTGAAAGGAAATCCAGAGTCAACTGTTATATGGTCACTGCCATTGTCATGTATTGTCACTGCTGTGCATTGTACTGTCTGCCACATGGCTACAGTTTTATTTGTCCTGTTGTGTGTCTTTTACTCTGCTGGCTTCCAGGAATTGAGTATAATATATTTGTCCCCCCAATTTTTAATTGGTAAAGTAGTTGCTAGCTGTTGGGGACAATGCCAGCAAACAAATGTGATGTCACACGCAGACTTCCAACATGTAGGCCTAAGCGCACCGTTCTTTCATTCTCTGTGTCTCGTCTTTCATACAGTGTAACTGTCTCAGCTACTCAGAAGCATCCAGTCAGGGATGCACTAAAACAAGCGACTCCCTGAACACACTTGGTCTTCAACAGCATCTGGACGAGATTCTTTAACCTTCACAGGTGCGGAGGTCACATCCGTCCCTTCCCTGACAGGACACTCATCTTCTTCAGCCTCCAGAATCTCTTTCTGCTCTTCTGGAATGTACTTTCAGCTCAGTCTTGACGGCAGTTGCCTCCAAGCCGATGCAGGGAAGACAACCTCAAGAAAGGTTGAAGTGACAACCTAACTTGCAAGAAAGAAAAATGAAACTTGACAATCCTAGTGTTGGAGGGAGTGGAAGCTGGTGGCTGTCACTACAGAACTCTTTTACAGTTTGAACGCATAGTCGCCATGGAAACGAACCATGCAACGTATAGTGATCTGCTGTCACTATTACTGTGTGGGGGGGGTGTTACTGTGAGGGGTGTGTGTTACTGTAAGGGGTGTGTGTCTTTTTTCCTTCTCTTTATGTCTCTCCTCTTTATACCTCTCTTTGTTTCCCTCTCTCTTTGTCTTTCTCTCTCATGGACTTGTCTGTTGTCATGGTATCCAAATATATTGATGCTTTGCTGGCTCCATTCTGGACACGACCTGCTCAGCGACACACACGTTCTGTTTCACACGATTCTCCCAGACGCCATAGTTCATACGCTACTCTACTACTTGTGCACTGTGTACAAGAGTATGAGATGGAAACGGCTCAGAAATTAATTGCAAGTGATTGCCCAAACTGTAGACCTACAATGTACAATCTCCTTAAATGTGTTTTACTGTTTGAAGTTAAGAAGTACTATGTGATGGTTCTGAACCTCAAACAGGTCACTAAGGAAAAGCACAGAAAAGAGCCATGGAACAACCAGAAAGTAAACTATGCTTTATAGGACCCAGCAGGGTACAGTATGCCTTCAAGCACTTCCAAAAGTCTTGTTCCAATTCTAATGAAAATAGAGCGGTGTCCTTGGGCTTGGAGCTGTGAGGATCCAGTTCTGGTTCCACCCAGTCCAGCAAGGCTGCAGACCCAGGGAGCGAGTGGCGTCACCGGCCTGCTGCCTCTCACAACCTTCTGGTTTTCATTAATCGTTGCCGGTTCAGACACTTATTACATGTGACTGCCCCACCTCATTAGACTGGCCCCCCAGCCTCCTTAGGCTCCAGTACTGATTGTAGAATAACAGTGACTTCACTAGCCGGCGAGACGGATGGAGGTCCTGGGCCCGTTAGAGGAAACACCACACATAGATGCAATCATGGACTGACGAATCAGGGTCCTGTTCGAGGATGTGATGTTGCGGTTGCCTTTTACACTGTAATTGACTAATCATGACATAGATGACTGGAGAGTAATGTACTGGGTACCATTTGTTTATCGACAATATGGGAGATGTAAATAATTGTAAAATGATACTTGTATTGTTATGGTTATATTACTGTTAAAACTGTGTCTTTATTATAACTATTCTTCTTTGTCTTTTTCTTCTGATTTTAGCAGTTGTCCTTGCTGTGTCACACCATATGCAAATGCAGCTGTCTGTTTGGTGTGACATCTAAATGTCCTGACAGGGTAGAGCCGGTCTCCGTGGAGACAGCAAGGGCAGGTCAGTGCTGTGTCATGACTGTGCGCAGCAGACTTCCTGCCCCCGAGTGACCCCTTCCTCCGCTGCCAGGAAGTGCAGATGTCCACTGTCATGTGGGTGGAGCACATCGGCATTTGTGAAAGTCGACGAGGTATGAGTCACCTCAGAAGGCAGTAGGTTTGCCTGACCTTAAAAGAGTATTTGTTCCATTCACCAAAGCCTCACCCATTAAAATAAACATTAGATTACACATACAGGAAATACATGAATTATTTATATAAGAAAAGCAAACACCTCACATGCAATCTCATTGATATTCTATGCATACTGTGTCTCTGTGGTATTAAGTCTCTTTAGGGGGTTCAGAGTGTCAACAGGAGCACAGACAGATAGTAGATCTGTTGAGCTCAGGGAGAGCTACTGCTGCAAACGCACCAATGGAAAGCATGTAACTCTCTCCTTCAATGATCCTTAGTGAAAATTCCCAATAATGGATGAACACAGTGCTTTTCCATGTGTTTGGTCGGTCGAACAGCACCTGGGTTCAAAGAGACGACACCATCTGATAAGAGCCAAGGTAATAGCTTTCCTTGGAGGGGGACTCCTAAGTACAACAACTCTTCCAACACACACACACACACACATATACACACACACACAAATAGACTGAAAGACAGACACCTTGCCAGATTTCCTTTTTCCAATATAATGACTACCAAATGATGCCCCAGAGCCCCTACAACCCCCCTCACCTCCCCCTTCGTTTGACAAGCCTTGGAGGGATGGAGAGTGTGCCAGGGCTTGTGCTGCATCCGGATATCTGGCTAGCTGGTTAGCTTTGACCTTTAGAGTCAGCCAGGCCGTCAGAAAGGCAGTCTGCCAGCCAGCCAGCTAATCATGGAAACTAGCATGAAAAGAATATAGATTTTCATGCCCAGGGTTTTGTAAATGTACCTAAATAAGTGACGCGTTCACAAGGATGATTTAAGATAAATTATGAAGAAAAGTGGACTCATAATACAGATTTGTACAATTATTATTTATTCATTTTTTATCGTAAGTACAAGTATTTGTCCCCCATGATGTGTTTTTGACGGGAGGAAATGGATCAAGCCCTTCGGTGCATGTAATCAGGAGCTTTAATTTGCCAGGAGGAAATTGCAGGTCAGCCACAGATGAATTTTAATGGTGGCCAGTGTCAGCAGTTAAAGTTGTGTGACCTTGACCTGGTCCACATCCCAGGGGATGGGGTGTGAACACAGATGTTGACCTGTCTGTCTCTGCCTGCCTGTCTCTCTGTCTGCTTGATAGCTGGATGACAGATGGTGCTGCTAGCCTGCCCTGGGTCCTCACTGACCTGCCTGGGATTCTGGAATGCATATCCTGTCCAGTTAGACAGGACCCACCACTGCCCAGGCACCCTGGGAGTGTGTGTGTGGTGTGGGGGGGGTCCGCTGAGGGGACGGGGCCCCCCTAGATCTAGGATTGGACAGAGGGGGAGGGAGAGCAGAGTAATGTCAGTGTGAGTGAGCGTGTCGACCTGTGACAAGATGCTTCATCACAGACCAGCATTAGCATGGTGTTATATAGGCTCGTGTTAGCCTGGTGTTATACAGGCTCGTTTTAGCATGGTGTTATACAAGGTGTTTTTATTTATATTGGGAAACCACAAAGACTGTGGCTCGAGATACCGCAAAGACTGTGGCTCGAGATAATGCAAAGACTGCGGCTTGTGTGTTTTCGATTACCGCAAAGACTGCGGCTTGTGTTTTGTTGAGTATTTATATTGGGAAACCACAAAGACTGTGGCTCGAGATACCGCAAAGACTGTGTTAGCATGGGGGTATACAGGCTGGTGTTAGGATGAGGGTATACTTGCTGGTGTTAGCAGGGGGTATACAGGCTGATGTTAGCATGGGGGTATACAAGCTGGTGTTAGCATGGGGGTATACAAGCTGGTGTTAGCATGGGGGTATACAGGCTTGTGTTAGGATGAGGGTATACTTGCTGGTGTTAGCATGGGGGTATACAGGCTGGTGTTAGCATGAGGGTATACAAGCTGGTGTTAGCATGGGGGTATACAGGCTGGTGTTAGCATGGGGGTATACAGGCTGGTTTTAGCATTGGGGTATACAGGCTGGTGTTAGCATGGGGGTATACAAGCTGGTGTTAGCATGGGGGTATACAGGCTGGTTTTAGCATTGGGGTATACAGGCTGGTGTTAGCATGGGGGTATACAGGCTGGTGTTAGCATGGGGGTATACAGGCTGGTGTTAGCATGGGGGTATACAGGCTGGTGTTAGCATGGGGGTATACAGGCTGGTGTTAGCATGGGGGTATACAGGCTGGTGTTAGCGTGGGGTATACAGGCTGGTGTTAGCATGGGGGTATACAGGCTGGTGTTAGCATGGGGGTATACAGGCTGGTTTTAGCATTGGGGTATACAGGCTGGTGTTAGCATGGGGGTATACAAGCTGGTGTTAGCATGGGGGTATACAGGCTGGTTTTAGCATTGGGGTATACAGGCTGGTGTTAGCATGGGGGTATACAGGCTGGTGTTAGCATGGGGGTATACAGGCTGGTGTTAGCATGGGGGTATACAGGCTGGTGTTAGCATGGGGGTATACAGGCTGGTTTTAGCATTGGGGTATACAGGCTGGTGTTAGCATGGGGGTATACAAGCTGGTGTTAGCATGGGGGTATACAGGCTGGTTTTAGCATGGGGGTATACAGGCTGGTGTTAGCATGGGGGTATACAGGCTGGTGTTAGCATGGGGGTATACAGGCTGGTGTTAGCATGGGGGTATACAGGCTGGTGTTAGCATGGGGGTATACAAGCTTGTGTTAGCGTGGGGTATACAGGCTGGTGTTAGCGTGGGGTATACAGGCTGGTGTTAGCGTGGGGTATACAGGCTGGTGTTAGCGTGGGGTATACAGGCTGGTGTTAGCGTGGGGTATACAGGCTGGTGTTAGCGTGGGGTATACAGGCTGGTGTTAGCGTGGGGTATACAGGCTGGTGTTAGCATTGGGGTATATAGGCTGGTGTTAGCGTGGGGGTCAATGTATCAGTGTTAGCGTGGTGTTACTTTATACAGGCTAGCGATAGCATGGTGTTATACAGGCTAGCGTCAGTTAAAGTTTCAGATTTATTGCCATTTGTCACGAGTACAGGTACAGATGCATTGGAGTTTGTTGGTCCTGCTCCTCGACAGTTTTTCTAAACCCGTTGATATAATCCTAATCCAATATGAGCTACTATTCTTACAAACAACATAGTATAGTATAGATTGGAGACAAAGTGGAGACAGAGTGGTGGATTGATTTTCTCCACTGACCCCTGCTACATGTCACTGTCCGCATCATTCTCAGGTCCAGGCTTGAAATCACGTATCTCATCATCAAAATCAATACCGCACCATCGACAGGGATTAGGGGAGGCAGAGAGGCGGCTGGAGAGGAGTCTGAACCTCCATGGTCTCACCGCTTGTGTTCCCAGAATCCTTAGCGTGGACGTGTTCCTCACAGGTCACATGTCAGCTGTTCCCTCTGTGTCTCGTGGGATCATGAGGCCCTGAAAGGCGACGGCCGTCTCACAGCAGCAAATTTGACAGCAGCAGAACCTCTGGGTATAGTGCAGGCCAGTGGCAGTAGGTCAGTGAATAAGTGTTTTGCTAAAAGGCTTCCTGTTTTTCTGTTCCTGTCAACAGGGCTGTGACTCATAAGGCCACACATGCAGGGTGGGTACTGTGGTCCATTACTGTCATGACAGGATGTGAAAGGAGCAAGACTGACCAGGCAATACACCAGTCGCTATTTCTGTGCCTGGTAATTAGCAGGTAATTAGCAGGTAATTATGATAAATTCGCATTTTAGGTCTACCTGGGTAGACATTTCACGCATGACTGAAGAAGAGAATGGGATAAAAGGGAGTTTTGACACTTGATCTGTATGAGATTAGGGCTATCGTCATCTATAGAATCTTCCTGTTCAGCCATTTAGAATCGTGTTGTCTTCCATCACATCCAAACCACAGAAAAAAAAACTAATGATAAGCTTTGACTCAGCTGACAGTTAAAACCATCAGACTGTGGACAGATGATTTACTCCCCATCACATTCTCCTGGGCTGAATTACTGTCATTTTGATCGCTCACCCTCTAATTTTAACTCGCGAACCAAAACAATGAAATGCTAATGTGAGGACAACGCCTCTGCTTTGCCAATGCGTCTCTTCTGACAAGTGACTGTTTAAAATAAAGTAACAGCATTGCTAAACCATCATAGTGAAGATGGCCCTGAGGAGAGATAGGCTTGGAGCACTAGGCTCCTAGCAGGCCTGGTGGTGAAAGCAGCAGTACTGGCTGGACAGTTTAATGATGAGGGAGCACATGAATGTTTCATTAAGGCTGTGAGGTAAAGGTTACTGTTGCAGGGCAGGGCTGCATTCATTAATCTAAGGGGGCCGGCGCTGCATAAGTGTCTGCTCATCTGGACAATGCCGCGTCACCTTCACATGAATATTTTAAACTGTCATTTAGATGTAAATGAGGTTACCTGGCGAGTTGCTCGGCTTCGCCAATGGCAAAGTCCTGTCCCAGGTGCACAGGAATTATGGTCGCTCCTTCTCCGAAATAATGGAATCACTCTGGTTCAGGAAGGTGTCGTCTCCAGTAACTTGGTTAGGTGTTGACATTTTGTCAGAGGCATCCATTTAATTTTCCACTTCATCCTCATTTGGCCAGTGATGAAGTGTTAATCGTCCACGCTGAATGCTGGTCTGTCAAGGCTGGTGCTTAGTCACCCTGATGAAGTTTTAATGGAAGCATAGTTTCAGACTCTAGCAGAGCGCTTGTCCTCGCTGACTCCTCTCTTACGCATTCTGTCATAACCTCTGTTTACGCAGAACAATCACAGCCCTTCAGAGCTGTGTCTCTCTTCGGCATAACTAGACTGCAACAAAGGGAAACTGACTTCTAATTAGAGGTTTGAACCCTTCGTTTTTCATTGGAATGTAGTTGTGAAGCTCACTGATAATCATCACACTGTGCTGGAGCCTGAGCTTGGGCAGAGCGTTAGAGGAGTCCTGCTGGAGGAGTGGTGGCGGAGGTGGTTTCTGTCTGCGGCCTGGACAAGGTCTCTGCATCCCCTGGAGAGGCACTCTGTCTGGGCTGCTGGGAGGTCTGTGGTCCCCTAGCCCCTGCCTGTTCGGACACACACTGAGATGTAAACAAACCTCCTCCAGTACCTAACGTCCAGACCCAATCCAGGCCCAGACCCTCAGCCAGACTGAGGACCAAGCCCAAACTCAGACCCAGGTCCAGATGCAGTTACAGACCCATACTCAGACCCAGGTTGGCTCCAGAGCGCTCTGTAGAGGCAGAGATGAGATGCAGACGTAGGAGAAGAACGCAAAGCTCCAGAACTGACAGGACGTTCTAGACTGGTGGGAAGGAGAAGAATGCTTCAGCCATCAGGCCACTTCAGAGGGTTACAGCACGATGTTTTGTACAGTGATCCTCAACCGGTCTATCCAGTTATAGAACAAATACCAGCAAGTTCTGTGTAGTCTGAAAACCTTTCCTGTGCCTTGAATGTGTACAATAACAAAACATCTGTATGGCTCGGTGTACCCATGTGTGTAAGACGTCTTGGGAAAACTATCTTTTCTGCATATGTTCAGCTTTGGCTTCACTTCCAGTGCTCTGAGTTGTCAAGCAATAATAGAGCGAAACTTGTCCATCTGTTTATAATTGATTCATATTGTGAAGCCAATAAGATTTCAAAAGGATAATCATTTCCTTGTTCATGTGGGGATCAATGTGACACCAGGGGTCTTCTCCTTCCTGTAAGTTTGACATCAAGATGTCGTAAATACGCCTGAAAAATGAAATAGATATTTCCTCTGGGTGCAAGGTTTAGGACATTGTAGACGGTACACTGTTCCCCAAGTATCTGTCATCAGGCGTTTTTGGCAGACCTAATTTTTCACTCGCCCATTTTCCAGACCCCAGCCAGGAGAGAAAGGCGAGAGAGAAAGAGAAACAAAGAAATATACAGACAGAAATAGAGAGGAGAAAAAGACAGTGAAATAGAGAGAGAGAAAGATACACAAAGAGAGAGGGAGACAGAGAGAAAGAGACAGAAATAGAGAGAAAGATACACAGAGAGAGAGGGAGACAGACAAAGAGCGAGAGCATCTGTGTAGAGTTCCTCACACCGGGGTAGGATAGAGGAGGTTGTAAGTTGTGCATGGCGTGCATTTAAACAGGATCTGTAAATCTGATTGCTGTAGGATTTTACAAGCCACTGAAACCGGAGTCCCACGACAACCAATCTGATGGGCAGCTGGCTTCCCAGGAAGAGCATGATGGTGGCGGGGGTGGGTGCTCGTGGGTGGGGGTAGCGGTGGGGGTAGGATTGTGGTGATACTGTTACTGGTTCTCAGATATCTAACTCTGACACAATGCTCTATCACAATAAAGGCCAGATTGATCACAGCTGTCTTCCAACATGGTTGAAAGACACTCAGTGTGATGAAGACCTAATGTTGAGTAATGCCCAAATGGTAGAAAGGTAAGGACCACCTGGATGTTCATACAGGGGTGGTAGTTGACATGTTTCTAAGGTGTGAAGACATTCAGACATCAGGCTGTATCAGTGATCTCTGAGCAGCAGGCCAAGGTGAAGGGACATTAGAACTTAAGTGTTTTGCAGGAACTTCTTCAGCCAATCAGGAGCCCTGTTGGTGCGGCAGAGTGTGCTGTTCCACCATAGTCCAGAAGAAGACAGTTACCACAGATACAGACGAGTCCTACGCTCCTCATTCCCAACGTGATTGTCATCCATTTTTGTTTCCTGGAGGGTGAAGCTAGACTAGAACTTTACTTCAAACTCTTGGCACATGGCATATGCAAGACAGATATACTCTTCTCTTTTTTTTTAAACAGTTGGGATCTTTCCTTTGTAAGTTCTTTTGAAACTCTGAGTTTCAAAAGAGGTAAACCATTCCTCTGTACAAAAGTACGCTTTGTTCATAAATGGGTCTTTAAAGGAACGAGCAGATGAAAGCTATCTGGTGATAGGACTGCCTGTTGCTCTTTTTTTTCTATGAATGAAATCAAGAAGTACGAAATGAGATGAATACTGTAAACATGTCCTTGTCTCGGCCGCATAGCTGATTTAATCTAAATTGTATGCCAGTGGTTAGATTTGAGTACTTTAGTCATCAGTCATGTATCTTATTAGTGACACAGTTTGGCATGGGTCACCCTAAGAACGAAAGAGAAAGATAGAAACATCTGTTGTGAAGGAGTCCACGCATCTCTGGAATGAGAGCCGGACTATAAATAGTTCCCTTCTGACAGAGTGAGGAGATGAATTTCGGGGTTGATGAATGGCAGAGTGCTGAAATAGGCGCGTCTGAGCTGTAACAGAAAGGGGTGAGGGAAAACGGCCTGTGACGGGCGCTCCGATGAGGGCCCATGTGTGCCGGGGCTGACGTCCAGCACTGCCAGGACATCAACACAGAACCTCAGTGTTTGTTTTCATCCTGCGTGAGGTCTGGGGACCGTGTTTTATGTCAGGACTTTGTAGGCATGTAAGACTTTATGAGGGCTCATGTTATTGGTTTATATTACAAGCAGGTGAGTCAAATATAGGTAAATGATCTGCCTATAGGATCCCAGATTGGAGGAGACTGGATGTGGGTTCCCAGTGATACACTTAAATGATCCTCATCAGCAGTGCTTTTAAAAGAAGACCTGGCCTGCCACCCGACTGTGTGTGTGTGACGCTCTGAGTATGTACAGGATGTCTGTGTGTGTATATTAACATTTTCCCTGTAAAGTGAATTTCTAGTATTTTGTCTTAACACACAACATTTTTAGAAATGCATTGCTTAAACACATTGCAAAAACTGTGAAGTATGTAGTACTGAATTGTGGAGTTAGATTGTGCACCAGTCCACACTTGACCGGTGGGGATCTCATTCTATTATGACTGTAACTGTTAGCTCCTGGCATTCTCTAATCCCTGCTCTCCTCTCTCTGTCCCCCCCCCCACACACATCCCTTGTGGTGTGGGGGGTTTGAGCTGTCAGCACCTGCCTGGTTGTCGGTCGGCCAACGCTGGACCTGGTCGCGAGTCTCCCGGTCCTGTCCTACATCTATAAAGTTGAACAATGGATTTTGGTGTTTCAAAACCCATTGACACTGTATGACTATGTTTAGCCTGTGTTCTGCTCCTCTCTCTCACCAACTGTCTCTGGAGGAGGGGATCCCTCTCTGAATTGCTCCTCCCAAGGTTTCTTCCATTTTTTCACCTGTTGGGAGTTTTTCTGGGAGTTTTTCCTTGTCTTCCTTGAGGGTTTAGGTTGGTTGAGGGGCAGTTCTATGGGCGTATGTGAAGCCCTCTGTGACATGCTGGGTGTAAAAAGGGCTTTTTTTTTGCAGACCGAGAAGGACGAGATTGATTCCCCGGGTAGCCAGTCAATGTCCTCTGAATTTGATTCTGGCTCTGGAGGCTCAAACTTATGGCTGTGTAAAACCAATCCTGCCAGGAGCATTATTTTTTGTTGTAGTCTAACCCTTTTGTTGTAGCAGTATTTGGCAGTTGAGAGAGGAGCAGTGGGCATGGTTTCAACGGCCTCAGGACATTTTTTCAAGATTTCAAGAACTTATTGGGTGTGGCTGCCTTGGCAAGGCGCAACCTATATTCTCTCTCATATATATATTTATTTAGTTTACACCCTTAAATATTTTGTAATTTTTGCACTAGACAATGTCGGTGTCAAAATGTTCGTCTTGGTCACAATTGCGTTGCTTGTATCTGCGCGAAAGTAAAGTAAGTAAAGCTAACGTAGCTAACTAAATATCCGCAGTCAGAAACGTCACAGCGTCATGACGTCACACGACGCGTGCGTTCTAACTAGCCAGCCACAGTCAGTCAGAAACTACACTGTCAGCGAAGATACTTTCAACATTCATATGCCCTAAGGGTAAAGGCTGCCCACTGTTAAATAACACATTTTATTTTTATATGCTTTTACTGATACAACAGAAGGTAGTTTACCTCAGAAAACGTATCTAGTTAACCGTGAAGAATAGTCAGGCTCAGAAAGTGGGGGGGGATAGGTAGAAATGCAGAGTTTGTCATGGAAAACCTGCTTACGAGTAGGTTAGATTCAGAGTAAGTTTCCATGGACACTGACCAAAAGTTTTCGTTATCTCTCTTTCTGGAATGGAAAACCCAGAGGTTGCTTCATTTTAGGGTTACCCAACTCAGGATTTTTACAAACCTGCTTTCTGGAATACCCCAGAAATACCCCCCAGTATTCCAGTCTGCCATTGCGTACTACCTGTTTATAGATCCAAATAGCTTTCTAGTTTCTAGTTTCACTTTGTTTTTTTGACAGAGCTGTACCAGTTGTCCATTTTTGTTGTGGGTTTTGTCTGTTTCTATTGGGGTATGTGGGTAAGGGAATGCTTATACCACCTGCTATGTGTTTGTCTCCATGTGTGTTGATATGTCTGGTTCTAGTCCTGTTCGAGAGTTCAGGTCCCCACGGATAATTACTTGACCCTGGGCCTGGAAGTAGCTGATTTAATCCTCTAGAAAAGAGAAGCCTAGCTTCCTTGTAGTAAGTGGATTCGGCAGGGGGAATGTATGTTGCACATAGATAGATGTTCTCATCTGATGAGATGAACTCTCTTTATTTTGAGCCCTTTTTTGATTAATTCAATTGTTTGTTAAGTGTATCTCTCTGTCTTTCTCTCTATCTCTCTCGCTCTCTCAGACAAAAGCTGTAATCACCTCCTTTGATTGATCTTAAAACCTCAGTATTATGTCAAATGTTATACTTCATTTAGATTATGTAGTTGTAAACACCCATCCTAAATAGCATTGTAGTCCCGAATCTTACAGTATATTGATAGTGAGAATAGAACCTATGTGTGTAATAGTGGGATTCCCAAGGTTAGACGAATAACTAGAATATCTCCTGAATCACCAATGGAGTTCCCCTTAAGGACACTGACACCAGCCCCAGAGAGACAGCGACGGTTCCCTTGAAGCCTGTCTCCTCCATTACCCTGCAGTCCCGGCCTCCCACCGCAGTATTTCACCACAGTTTATTGTTGAAAGAGTCCTGGTTTGTCCAGAGCATGGTACACCGCCAGCGGTGAGCTAGCGTTGGGCCGTGATAACCACCGCCTCCCAGTCTGGGCTCAGCTTCAAGTCCCAGGAGTTATCTGAGGTGAGCCGGTCATCAATCTCAAATCTTCCTGAGACATTCCTGAGAATTGCCGTGGTTACTTGCTTCACCCCCTCGTAACCCCCCCCCACCTGCATTGTTGACGGGTTGATGGTTCCTAAGGTGAGGAGGGCTGTTTCCAGCAGCGTGTCTGATAATTAATTTCCTCTCGCTCGTAAAACTGCCCTGGCCTGTTCCTTCCCAACAGAGCAGAAACAAGCTGGTGATGAAAGTTGATTCATTCGGAATGAGGGGACCCAGGTGCCCTACAGTAAAACACAGTCCAGTCAATTACTGTACGCAAGTGTTTACTATATTTGTGTGCCTTTCACGATAAACAGTGCGATAGTAACTGTGTTGGAATGTGGTCGACCCAGTGTTGATCATGTTTTGTCTGAGTGCAGGCAGAGAGTGTGAGTGTGTGTGGTACTCAGCAGTGTGTGAGTCATGGATTTTCTGATCCGTCCAGATGACCGTGTATGAAGAGAATTTCTATCTGTGTCAGCTGTGTGGTGAAGTAGCTAGGTATGTGTAGTGCAGACGTGGACATATTCCTCTGCTATGATCTGTTGCAGTATGCATCATGATGCATACCCATAGATGGGTAGGGACAGTTGTGGAAGTAACTATGTATCACCCAGTTGTGGACAGATTCCTTTGCTACAGTATGATAAGGTCTGTGTTTTTCACTCTCCAGAGTATCATAGATACTATGTACATGGACAAATGGATTATGGATAGTATCTAGAATCAAAACGTGTATATATATATGTAATTTTTCTGTCACACTTTCTGATCAGTTAGGAAGAGAACTTCCCCTTATTCTGTACCTGTTCAATGAGGATAAATATAATGAAAAATGTCACGTTAACCATTCGAGATTAAACATTTACAGAGGACTATGTTCAGACTGACACTTACTGTCACTGCCACTTTTAGGTCTCCAAAAGGTCGTGGCGACACTAACGCTGTCAGTCAGAGCTGTGAAAAGCAGGCCATGGTCTTGTTTGTGTGTTTTGGTAAATGTCACCAGTGCCCTCACTGTGGTGGGGACAGAGGGGTTACGGTGGTGTGGGTGTGGGGGGGGGGGTGTCAGGGTGTGTGTGTATGGTGTGTGTGTGTGTGGGGGAGAGGGGTAGGGGTGTTTGTATGTGTGTGGTGGGGAGGCAGAGGGGGTGGGGGGGCAGAGGGGGTGGATGGTGTGTCGATGGGTGGTGGGGGGGTGCATCTGCACTGCTGACTGCCTTTTATAGGAGTTCTGCTGTGGCAGGGTGGTTTTTCCACCTCCTCTAGTAGAGCTTTCCTCACTGACCTGGGGAACGCTACCCACTAACCCCAACAGCTGGCACCAGGGCAGATCCTGGGTGAACCATAGCAGATGTTACTGAGATGCAGAAGATACTGTAGCTGATAACACTGCTGTCTTCAAATTCAAATCAAGAAACAATTTCAATTTGCTTGGTCACGGGGTACACAGTTGCCTGCAGATCACACCGATAACTTAAACCCTGAGAGAAGTGAAAACAAAAACAAAACCTGAGAAAGTTTGTGGAACTGGTCCACGCTGGTACTGTAGCTCTGAGGTTCTAGAACTTCTCTGAGTGTTTTCCGACACAAGTTCTTCTGTATGGTCACCACCGTGCCTTCTACACAAGACGAGGACTCCGGGAACATGTTTTATACATCCTGCTGCTCGGCCTAATGAGAGTATGTTTTATACGTGAGTAAATGTGGTTCCAAACATGTTGCTTAATTGCCCACAGAACAGGGGCTAAATTGTGGGCCAGACAGGCAAACGGCAAAGGTAGCCTGGAAACATTGCAGTGGAAAGCCTAGAACTGAGCACTCTCTGATAGACTCATAACTCACAGGATTTCCCCCAGGGCTGATACAGTTGGAGTCGGGCTGAGAGTGATGTGTTTGCTTGTGGGTGAGAGCCAGGTTTCTTAGAGTTCATTCTACTGTAATTGACAGAATCTCTGCCAAAGGGGTTCTGGTAAACAGATCACATCGATGGAGCAATTTCCTGTGTTCTGGCCATCGGCTTGATTTGATCAGGTCAACATGTCGGGTGCTTGCGGAGAAAAACACTCTGAAAACAAAAAGGTGCTACAATGTGTAGTAGCCTGTGTAGCAAAAATGTAATTATTCTGAACAAAACGTTCCATTCAAAACCACAAGGTCCTATACAGGACTCTTTTCAGGAGGCAAGGTCAATGGAACATCATTCCAAAGGGTTTTCTACTGGCACAGATTGGCTCTCTGCTCCTTTGTCCTCAGAATGCACGGAAGAGGACTTCGCCTGGTGTTGAGGAGAGAATCCTGATCATCCCTATCCTGGGGTGTATCATTCAGAGTCCTACAGTAGAAGGTCAATCTGTTCTCTCTCCATCCTCTTTAAAGATAGTGTATTGATTCTAAAATAAGGGTTTATTCAACCAAGTGTTGAGAACAAGGTTGATACTCCTCAGAACGGCCTTCTTATTAAGGTTTAGACATTCAAAAGGCCACCATTGTTCCTGTGATTTATGATATGGGCCAACCCTATGCACATAACATATTACACTCATTACTCAACTTCAGGTAGGCAGTACAGTCCAGTCGTCATGTGCATGTCACGTCTTGGTAGGATATCAGCTTCATCAATCACCAATGAAAGTGATGTTTCGCCGGCCATTACCTACCTGCAGCTGTGAGGAAGGCTATCTGGACACAGCAGCGCTCTTCTCACCTGAGGGGGTCGGGACAGATGACCTGGTGACCTGATGAATAATTAACATCACTTCACGCTAAAAATACTTGTTCGTCTTCCAGGTCTCCTGGTCAAGTTCTATGTTAGGTCAAATGAGGCTGAGATCGAACCCAAAATCGGTGTTGCACACACCTTCTTCCAACTCCAGCTCAGCTGTCCGGAAGGTGGGACTGAAAGTGCGAGCACCAACGCTTAGATTGCCTCGATGATCTCTATTTCCTAAGAAATATTCAATGTTCTCTCTGGAGGGATGCAACGTCTATTCGAGCAGTGGTTCTGGAACAGCCGAAGAGGCTATTCTCTCGGTCCCTATCCGCCTCCGCCTCCAGTACAATAACGGAGCGCGACACTTAGCTAAATGGAAGAGAACGTTTCAGGGAATGATTACATGTAGAACTGCAATTGCTGAGCAAGTCTTCCAAAGGAAAAAAAAAAGTTTACCCGTCTTGACTCACTCTCCTTTTCACTTCATCTCTGTTTAACGGAGTTTCTGAAAGTCCTGGTGTGTGTGTGTGTCCCCGACAGAGAGGGGGGTCACGGGGTTCCCGGGGGCCTCTGGAGATCCTCCTGTACACCAGGGCTCAGCGCGGTGAGGGGACGGCGTGGAAGGAGATGAGGTCATGTGTTGTTTCACGTGTGACAGGTCCCATTGGTCCCCTCACGCTTTAATTATGACAGCATAGCTTGATTTATGGCTCGCTTCCTGTTGCCAGGGGTGATCTTGCAAGTTCCAGGTGACATGTTAATGTGCAGAGCTTTCTCCACTTTGCCCACTTGAGGCTCGTCAGCGACGGGATGATTGAATATGCATGCGCATTCCCCGTCTCCAAGACGATGTCTTCAGTTAAACAGGAACTTCCTGTAATCACTTAACATAGCATGTTCCATTTCCCTGCTTACCATGAGCGACTATGCAAAAAGATAAACGTGTGGCTTTTTTTTTACGGCGGATTACCAAATTCTGTTTCTGCGTGAACTGGGGATACAGCTAATTCATTTACATTTAATCATTTAGCAGACACTCTTATCCATAGCGACTTACGGTAAGTGCAAGGACATTCCCCCCGAGACAAGTAGGGTGAAGTGCCTTGCCCAAGGACACAACGTCATTTTCCACAGCTGGGAATCAAACCGGCAACCTTCTGAGTAATAGCCCGATTCCTTAACCGTTTAGCCATCTGACTCCCAGATTCAAAATGCTTTGTGTCTGTGCCATGACTGTTCTGCTCCAGGTTAACGCCAATCCAGTCAGCTCAACTGGATCAGAAGGAAACACATCATGAAGGGGGATGGGGTTGGTAGACAGATACTACAATCGACCATTCTGACACCTATAGACAGATAATTGCTCCAAATTACCTTGGGAAGCCAACAGCTAATTACCTTTTAATGAGCTGCTCATCTGTGGGGCTGTGAGAGCACCTAACTAACACCTTCATTATTGGTTTCCTGCACTGGATTGACGAGGTGACTATTAGCCCTGCTGTGCACGGTGATGACGACACATGAACTGCACCCAGGCAGCCTTCCTGCAGAGCTCCTCTGACGGCTAAGCTGACAGATCATGCTCTGCACTGTGTGATATTACACTCACAGCACATCGGTGAGAGTATTACATACTACAAATACCTTCCTTTGTATACATTCGTCAGTAAGAATAATGCCCACACACACACCATTGTAAAGCTAGCTTTTCGGTGGGGTAGCTAAGCATTGTTTTGAGATGTGGTTGTTGTGTTGTCAGAGGACCCGGGTTCAAATCTAGCAGTGGGCAAGAGAGGGAGGAAGCGATACTGACAAGCGACGCAATGACAGCAGTTACACCTGTAAACATTCATATATAAATACATTGATCAATTTGAGTGTTTCTGCCCATTGCATGACTAACATCTTCAGGAGCGCCATCCTTCCAGGCTGTGCAGACAGTGAGTTCCTTCACCAGCTGATCACGGTGGAGGGATATATCTCACACTGACATGTGAGCTGGGGTCTGACTGCGGGAGAGGATGCCTCTGGACTGGGTCAGGGATGGGGTCACTGTTGGGGTCAGGGGTCATGTGGGAGTGTGGGTCCTTTATTGACCATGTCCTACACTCAATAAGTGATGAGGTCACACTACGTGTGAGCAGTATGAGTATGCAGAGCAACGCTTCAGAGAAGGCCTGTGACCACGGTAACAGGAGAGGGTCTAGACCGATCAGAGAGCTTGACAGCTGCAAACAGAAGGTTCCGTGGGTAATTATGGGATGGCTCTCCGGGAAACGTGGTCTTATGACAGAGTGGACACTCTTCACAGAAGATATCCAATTAGAACCAGAACTGCAGCCCCCCCCCCCACCCCAGACAACTGGTCCCTCATCATGAAGAACCCATTAGCAAATAGCCAATCCTATCCGCTGTATACCTTTAAGATGGAATATGGCTCTGGCTGAATCTCCCTAAACGCCTGCACAACTGAGGGAGAGATGAGGATGTTATGCAAATGATGGGAGATGATGGTAATTGTCAGAACTTTAGATGGTATGAGGCTGGATTATGATGAGCCCGCTTTCACCACCATAAAAGCAGGTCTAAATTGCCCCTCGTTGAAAACTTTCCCACTAATGAAGGTAATTTAGTCTTTGGAAGTTGGTTATGCATAGCTTAGCTCAATATCTCTATGTAAGCCCCTTTGTAAAGGAAATAATACACTGTATTTCCATAAAGGATACAATCAGCAGATCCGTCCCGTTAATGGTTTTAAAGACCTCCTAAAATAGATTATACAGAGAATCACCCTTCACCTGTTCAAGCTGTCCATGAACAAATCCCCTTTCCTCATTATAAAGCCAATACTTTCTCTCTCTCTGCTACCCTCCCCAGGCACTCCTCTGCTTCCCAGCCCTGGGTCTCAGTCCAGCCCTGGGTCTCAGTCCAGCCCTGGGTCTCAGTCCAGCCCTGGGTCTCAGTCCAGCCCTGGGTCTCAGTCCAGCCCTGGGTCTCAGTCCAGCCCTGGGTCTCAGTCCAGCCCTGGGTCTCCGCCCACCTCTGGGTCTCCGCCCACCCCTGGGTCTCTGCCCAGCCCTGGGTCTCTGCCCAGCCCTGGGTCTCAGCCCCTCTGCTGCCCAGCCCTGGCTCCCAGACTGTGTGAGACGGCCTCCTGGCCCTGCTTGTAACCTGATGCCTTTTAGCCTCTGAGGTCGTGGCTGTGTCCTCTCCATCTAAGGCTCAGTGTGGGGTCTGTGCTTGGGAATGAGCAGGGCAGGTTAGGGGGGCGTGGGAACAAGGTGAGCAACAAATATATGTGCTGCTGGTCTCTGTATACCCCTTTAAAAAACACCACAATAATAATCTATGTGGGTTAAAAACACACAAAATAAAAAGATATATAACATACAGAGGGCAGCCAGACACACTTGTTGACTAAAGAACAATATACTCTGTTACTTAGGTCAACTTTAGGGATCAAAGGTTGAATTGTTCCTCAGTTGGAGTTCTCACAGCACCTTCTCCTCATGTTCTGTTTCCTGTCCAGAACCAGCAGGAAGCAGGAGATGTGATGTTTAGACCGTGGTGAACACCACGTGATGTTTAGACCGTGGTGAACACCACGTGATGTTTAGACCGTGGTGAACACCAGAGCACTTCACAACCCCACGGAGAGCTGATGGCCCGGAACAAAGCCTTTTGGGAATGCGAGTGTTTCAAGTTAAGTCCGTCCGATGATGTAGCTTCGTAGTACTGTTACTGTAAAAGACTGTGACTATGAAATCCCTCCAGTGAAAAAGCCATTGTTTATTTTAAGGAGCAGACGATAAGGAAACATGAAATAAGTGTAACTTCTGGTTTGTGAATCGTAGAGTGAACAGTTACAGTGTAAAATGTCGTCAACATCGGGACTTTACATTACCGTAGATTTGCGTTCTCTCCAAATCAGGTATGCATGGCTCGTTTTCAAATTATTTCTGGAGATGCTCCACTAATTCTGAACCATCCATTTTCATAACTGCCTGTATGCTCTGTGTTGGCCAATCAAAGACAGTCGCTATCCTGGGGATGAGATTTAGCCCTCCAGCATGTAAAAAAGGCACTTTGCATGTGAATACCAGCCATGACCATGTTGTGCAGCCGTGATAATCTGAGCCCCACAACTAAATAGTTAACTTGAACTGGGAACTCCCCCTGGGTGAGGACATCAACCGTTTGCGTTTTTTGGTTTCTGCCTTCAATCATGTCCTACAATTCCTTTCTTAATACTTTATCAAAGTTAAAAGATTTTAAAAATCTCAACATGCTATACAAAAAAAATAACTGAAATAAATCAAAGTAAATTACACAACATAAGTGTTGTGGAAATGGAAAGTTTCAAATCTACTTCAATCCACTAAAATAACAAAATGGTCTCTGAACAAAAACAAGTTTGAAGCTATGCTGTGGCTCCATCTACTCTTCAGTGTCCTCATGCTCTGCTTTATCCCATCACCATCATCACACCAGCCTGTGTCCTCTTACCTGACATGACTCTCCTTCCCTTATTCTGGTGTAGTGAATACATGTGGCGCAGGCTGTGAGGGACATTACTGTGACATGCCTCCTCACAGTCTGTTTTACCTTGAATAACTGAATGTTGGTTTTTGTATTGTCATGTAAATGTTAAAGAGTTCGATCCCAGAGTAGTGTCTGTGTGTGTGTGTGTCTCTGTGTGTGTCTGTGTGTGTCTCTGTGTCTGTCATTCAGGGTTTAGAGTCCCCGTCCAGAAACTAGGTGAAAACAGTACTACTCCCAGAGTAGTGTCACCATAATGGCCATCTACACTACAGTTCCCACCCACTCCCATCCTTAGACAGTCACCAGTCCAACCTGCTGTATGGTACACCCAGTCCTGCTATGGTCAGCCAATTATATATATATATTTCTGCGTAAAAACAGCATGCTTTTGGAAAAGTTTGAATGCACATTCCCAAGCAGCATTTCATTGCATCCGACCTTCTACGGTGTTCACTGGAAACCTCACACTAACCATAATCCTAACCTTAATCTTAACCCCAACCCCCAACCATTATCCTGTAAAGCCTTTAGTTCTGAAAACACACGCATACACAGGTAATGATAATACAGGGTACAGTCCTGCTGCTCCTGCATGAGGGCGAGTTAAGCGCCACAGAGAGCTACCCTCTGTCACTCGCCACTGAGTCAGGGGTTAATGTCAGCTTCCAATGTCATGCTTCACAGAATACTGCACTGCAGCAAAGTTTTTACATAATTTAAATGAGTAAAAGGCTTTACAAAACCACAGGTACCAGAGGCTCTTCGGTTTTTCCAGCCTCTCTTCCTTGCAGGCCTGTGTGATGTTCCTGTTCTGGCTCGCCACAGAGGACCTGTGTAGTGTGGCTCTTTTTCTTACTTACATTCAAGTGCTTCTATCCAAGGATTTTGAATAAATCGCAAACAACTAAATGCCTACGAAAATGTCATTATTGCAACTTCTTCAAGCTCCCAATGTCCACTGCTGTATAGGTTTTGACTATAACTGGAACATTAGCTGCAACATTATACTCTTTCTGGCTCAACCAGTTGCTCCAATATGACAAGTATCTCAGTACCCTGCAGACATTTTACTCAACAAATCCCTTTATTTGTGTATTTAATCTGTTCAGTGCCACAGCACATGAAACGCTAAATAAAGTTTATCTTGTGGCTGGAAAATTATGTCTGGAGGATAAACTTAATCTCGTATTTCATAACGCCTCAACATAGCATGTGTTTAGAATAAGATCCAAAGAGTATATGGTGGATCATATTTTGTATATAAAGGGTCTTAATGCTACACAGAAGTTCCATCAAATTTGAGTTGACCTTTAAAAAACCTAGCGATTTTTAGTAAGGGGGGGTTACTCCTCTGTCTTGTTCAATACATACTTTGTCCTTGATGCATGTAATTTTCAGTTTGCTCAGATTCCTATTTGCATACAGATATTAAAATGCTGTGTGGTTCTTGTTGGCGTTCCGTGTGTGCTGACCTTGTCAGCATACATAAATTCGGTTTTCTATAGGTGTGGAGGGTATATGGGAGGACTGTTATTCTATTAGTTAAACTCAGTCTGGGACAGCCCTTCTGGTAATGAACCCCTAAATATTTGTGTGTGATGAATACCAAGCCTCCAGCTAAAAGGGTGGAATCATGTTGATTTATTTCCCTCAAAACCTGCCATTAATCCTAGATTTCTCTAGGTGTAATATATCGAATTGACAACCAGCCAAGCAATGGTGGCTTTTTTTTTTACTAGATTTGACCCTCTGTTGTGCTCCCTAGACTCCAGCAGTCATGGCTTGTTTCACACTGAGAGACTAGCGGTGGAGTGTGAACACCCACCACTCCATCTTCAATGAGCCTCATCCATCTAAGTCTCCCCACACTGCAGAGGAAGCTACAATGGCTTTATACGGTGGTAGATTTGGTGTGGGATTATCTCTGAAGGAAACAGCTGTCTTCTTAAGACAATTGATCATCCTCTGTTGCATCATGCATTGTGTTGGCATCCAATCAAATTCCGCTTTTGTTTTCAGAAAGCCAGAAAGAGCTTGTGACCCCTTAAGATGTTGTACAAGTGAGCATGTGAGCACATGTTCTTCAGCCAGACGTTTGGGCATGCCCACTCACTGTGAGTTCAGGTCTGTCAGGTTGTAGAAGGTCACGTGAAAGTAGCCAATGGGAGCTCATGCTTCTCCCTGCTGCAACTAAACGGATGATCAACTATGCAGCCCACCGATGATTAGTCCCTGCCTTTACGAACCCCTCTCACTGTTCATACACTATGGGGAGAGACCTTGAGCTGAATTGCATTTTTCATAACATTCAAATTTCATTCAATAGTGCATTTTTTCGAGTAGAGAGTGATTGGTTACATTACATTTACATTACATTTAGTCATTTAGCAGACGCTCTTATCCAGAGCGACTTACAGTAAGTACAGGGACATTCCCCCGAGGCAAGTAGGGTGAAGTGCCTTGCCCAAGGACACAACGTAATTTTTGCACGGCCGGGAATCGATCTGGCAACCTTCTGATTACTAGCCCGATTCCCTGACCGCTCAGCCATCTGACTCCCTGGTTCCCCCAATGATGGCAATTTTCAACCGTCTCTCAAGGTGTAACTTAAGATCAGTGGTCTAGGTTGTCCATTGTTCCGTGTGGTGCGGATATGGTCTCCTGAAACCTCCAAGGACTAAGCTTCGTACTATTGGGAGTTCGGGCTTTCTGCTCAGCCTCTCCCAGTCTGTGGAATGCTCTCCCTGATCACCTGAGGACACCACAGACTGTGGATGCTTTTAAACGTGGCCTAAAACCCCACCTTTTTAACAGAGCCTTTGGCTGATTGCCTCTTTTATTCTGGCCTATTTTATTGTTTTGTTCAACGTGATTTTTTTTGCGCCCTTTCTTGTTTTTAACCTGTAGCACTTTGATATTTTTAGCTAAATATAAAGTGCATTATAAATACTATTATTATTATAAGGTGGAGTATAGCTAAATGGTAGAACGTTTAAACTGCCTCGGTTCCAGGTTCACACTCCGTCTAGTGCGATGCTTTG